>NW_024080648.1:3634895-3784863 GCF_003009895.1 Hyaena hyaena | reverse complement strand
ATGTTTGCACGTATAGGAGGGTTGGGAGGAACTTGACGGAGGAACAAGGGGGAGAAGAAGGGCGGAAATGGTGGGGGAAAGGGAGAGAGGCAAACCATGAGAGACTCTTGAATGCTGACAAAAACTGAGGACTGATGGATGTGGGGGGAGGAGGGATGGGCATGGAGGAGGACACTTGTGGGGATGAGTACTGGGTGTTATGTGGAAACTAATTTGACAACAAACTATTTGTAAAAAAAAAAATTTTTAAAAAGGAAAAAAAAAGAACAGAATGAGATGTACTTAAGAACATGAAGAAACAGTCAGCTCAGAATGAATGAATGACTACAAACCCAACCTTATTTAGGATTTCAGAGCTAGACCAAAGATGACCAAATTCTCTGTATCTTTGCCACCCAAGTAAGGCTTCCAGAGCTTTCCTACAAATACAAGGTATCTTTCTGATCTGAGATCTTGCACGCATCTATCCCAAGCAGTCTCTTAAGTACTTTGTTATTGGTAAGTGGTCGGTTGACAATGAGTCCAGGAGCAGATATGAATTCTGCAGGATGGAGACCAAAGGAATCTTCCAGATATTGTCTTCCACCTCCACCGGACACATAAGATATCCACAAAACATTTTTGGAAAACAGATCAACTATGAAGAGTACAGTTGAACAAAATAGAGTAAGAGCAGACATGGACAAGAAGAGAAAATTCTACTCCTCTTTCATGTTATTTCAAGGGCTTTATAAAGACTTCCTAAAACCCTTCCCACACTAAGTGGAGCTGGCTGTCTTCACATGAGGCTTACCATACCCACTTCTACCAAAGCTATGTAAACCTTTTGTTGTATTTATTGTTCATGCATGAACAAAATTTTTCATAAATGAGGAATTAAAAATCAAAGAACAAAGAAAAAGTTGTCTTCATCTTCATTGTCTTAAACTTTGCACAGAGGTGGGTTTTTTCCCCCAAAAATAACCATGACAAATTGGAAAAAGATCAAACTCAAGAAAACAGAGTCTTAGCATTATGAATTGTCTTAACCTGGGCTTGGACGGGAGACCTTTCTCCCAAGTTTTAAAATACAGTTTCAAATATTGCAGTGATGTGCTCTGACTTTAGTAAGGCATATAAACCTAATACTTTCTTTTTTTTTTTCATTATTTCTAGTTGGAAAATTGCTGGAGAGAGAAATTTGGGGGTATTGCTTAAAGGCATGCTGTTACCCAAGACCCTAATGCTTATAAGCTTTTCACAGCCTTGAAAATTAGAAAATTTGTTTTCGATACGGTAAATGGTAATTGTGTTTTAATATGTCTAATTGAGATCTGTTTATCATCATATGATTAAAATCATATGATAATATGACTTACTAAATATGAAAATACAACTATATTGAAAGGAATGCACTTTATATTTTAAGAAATGAGTGTGTAATTAGCCATTGTAGACAAATCCAGCAATAGTTCAGTCATTAGAAACCATCTGTTATGTTTGTGAACTGTCAAGTTAGAGCAAGTCATAAGCCATAAATAGCTCTGTCATGTTCTTCCCTTGGGACTAGGATCTTCTGTGCATGCGTGCTTGCGTGCGAGCATGTGTGTGTGTGCGTAAGTGGTGATAAAAAGTAGGTCAACGGGAGAGTCTGGTTTTCCAAACTGGACACAGATGGGAAGGAAGGACCAGGATTTTGCTTCAATGTTTTCAAGTGAATTGATTTTCTTGTCTCACACTTTTTCTCCACCCAACCTTTTTCATATTATTGAAATACAGTGAAGTAAAAGTATTTATTTATGTAATTTACATATGTTATATTTATGTAATAAGTAATATTTCTTTAATAATGGCCATATATATGTAATCCCCAATATTTCTCTAATAACTGCTCCTCTAAAGTTAGAACTCCTTGCCCATGTTGGTATTTTGGTGTTGATTTGGGGGGCTCTATCTACCTATCTGTCTGTCTATCTATCTATCTATCTATCATCTATCTACAAGATGCTCTGTAACTATGTCTTACATATGGCTCTCAATGTGGGAATCTATATTGGTATTCATGGAGGTTTGAGGATTCTCTGAGAAAGGTTAAACATTTTTTTTCCATTCATTATAATTTTTCCCTTGAGGAGGCAAATATTTCTTTAAAAAGACATGGAATGTAGTAACCAAAAAAGAGAAAAATGATTAGTCTGAAATTCATTAAAGTGAAGACTTCTTTACAACAAAAATAAACAGCATTAAGAGTCAGAAGGCATGCTGAAGACCAGGGGAAGATGTTCTCAACACATTGAACTGTCGGAGGACCTGTGTTTAGAATAGGATTTCTACAGTTCAACAAGAGAAGAACAATCCAACTTTAAAAAAAACAGCAAAATATTGAAACACATTTCACAAGAGGATGTCCAAATGGCTAATCAGCATGTGAAAGGCTTTCAACATAATTAGTCATCAGAGAAATGAAAATGAAAATGAGATACATTGTAATATACTCTCCAGAATGGCTAAAATTTTAAAAAGCGGAGAATACCAAATCTTCTCTTATATTCTGTTGCTACAGCTTTCAATTGTTAGGCTTTGAAAATTTATTTAGTGGCATCTACTAATGTTTAGCTGAAGCAGCCAGACCCAAAAGGGTGTGTTCTGGATGATTCCACATAAATCAAACAGGCAAAACTAATCTACAGGGATACAATGAGATCAGTGGTTATCTTTGCAGGGTAGGGTAGTAATTGGGAGAGGAAATGAAACTGTCTTCAAAGATGCTAGAAATGTTTTATGTTTTAGTTAGAATGGTAGTTACACAAACATATGCATATATAAAAATTAATTAACCCACATACTTAAGATTTATGCAGGTATGTATGTTATAACTCAATAAAAATATCTTTTTTAAATGACAGAAAATAAAAGCACAGTAGAATATACCACATTTGAGAAAATGTGCTATAACAAATATACTATATGCACAAAAGAAGAAAAACATTAATATTGAGGAGAAAATTATTTTTAAAAAGAACTAGAAATGCATGATGTATTATCTTAAAGAGAAAATGAGTTGGCATTATAAATATTCACTATCTGTTAGAATATATATAACATATTTAAATGACATTCCCAATTCCCTTACAATTATGAAGGCAGTTCGTTTATTTGCATAACCTGACTTTCACGAGGAGCTCAATTTCCATCCAAAATAAATCTGGATCTGTTCCCTGCATCATTTTCACTTCATTAATTAACATCTAATTTATAGGCATCCCAGCAGTTGAAGCATTTTTGCAAATAGGACAAACTAAAATAAGTACAGACGTTTTTAAACATCTTGGCAATACAAATGGCCCTTTCCCACCTTATTTCATAATTTCAAAATCCTTCCCCTGTGAAGTTTTCCTGACCTGCTTAATCACAAGTAATCACTCCATTCTTCATGTTCCTGTAACAGTTTGTTCTAACCTCCATCATAGCACCTGTCTTTTTATAAATAATATTTGCTAAACTGAGTTCTGAGAGGAGAGAGAACAAGCCTTATTAATCTTTTAATGCATCTTGCCTTGTACTCTGTGGGCATTCAATAAATGTCTGTTGAATGACTGAAAGCATTAATAGACAATTCTCCGCAGAAACTCTGTTGAGAGTCTTGAGATGCATTTACCAACTTGGAAAATAAGACTGAGAAACTCCGCCATTGGGTTCCAGAATTCCACAGTCTTGTTCGCACCGTTCTTTCAGCCTGGGATGCTTTTATCTTCCGCCTCTGCCCCCGCCTGACTTCTCTTCACTCCCCACAATCCAGCGCAGCAGCTGACAGCCTCGGATTGTTCATCTCAGACTGGGTTAGGCGTCACAGGTACGTGCCCCCACGAAAGCAGTCGCGGTTCTGTAAACCCAGCTTTTAGGAGACTGGAAAGTTTTCTGCTGGATATATCTGCTCCCCCCATGTGCTCTGCCAGAACTCAAAACTGCGGTTTAGGGTTGAGGGCCAGCAAAAGTGCAAAAGAGATTCCGAATGAAAGTACAAGTTTCCCTGGTACCTCACTCATTAACAGCAAAGTGCATCACAAGCAACATAGACAAGGGTCCCCCTGGGGTAAGAAAGCCTATGGGCTGGGGAGCTTAGGGCCCCAGGCTGAGTCTCTCCTCTCTCACTGGGGAAGAGCTATGCCAGCACTCAACGGGCTACTCTGTACCAGACAAGACACATTACCACCACTTCCTCCTCAATTTGGGGGCTTTTGTGGGCATCCGAGGGTGAGGTGCCCAGCTCCCACCGTCACTGGCCACTCACTTCTAGGGAACATTTGCAGGTCCTGTGCTACTTATCTTGGGCTCATTTACACAGGGCTTCCCATCCACACCCCTGGGAAGGAGGGGTATACTCTCCTTAACCTTGAACCTCTTCAGTTCTTTTTTTTTTTTTTTTTAAGTCTATTTATTTATTTTGAGAGAGAGCGAGTGCGTGTGCATGTGTGTGTGAGGGGGGAGGGGCAGAGAGAGAGGGAAAAAGAGAGAATCCCAAGCAGGCTCTGCATTGATGTTGCAGAGCCTGATGCAGGGCTCAAACTCTCAGCTCCTCATGACCTGAGCCAAAATCCAGAGTCAGACACCTAACCTGCGGAGCCACGCAGAACTCCCCACCCCTCTTCAGTTCTTTTATGTGATGCAGCTTAAGAGATATTGTTATGATCACCCTTTGTTCCTGCTGCACTAGCAAAGGCCACAGGTCTCTTTCCAAAGCCAGGGCTCTGTGCATGATGGGCCAGCTCCACAAGTCGATGGGGACAGCACGCCCGCTGTAACAGAGGCTCTGGCAAGCTACCAGCACCTGCTGGGTTACGGTGCTGGCCAGCAGTTCTGCACTAGCTGCTGCTCCAAGTCTAGATGTGGAGCTGGTTCTTGGGGGGAACAGCCACCACTGTGGCAACTCTTCTCCCATGGGATGGCTGGAAAGGGACCCTCTGGGCTTCCGAGAGTGGCTGTGACAGCACAGCGGATGGGACGATGCTCAGGAAGGAGCTAAGGTCCCTGTCACCATGAGCACATAAGTATAGGCCTCTCCTCCCAATCTGGCACACTGAACCATACTCTCCTCCACCCAAACCTCGTCCAAACTCATCTGTGTTTTGCTTCTATTTGGTGCTGGCCACAAGGGGCTTGGTTGTGACAACAGGCCTTCTACCTCCGTCTCCTCCCCAAACTGCCAGTTACTTAGGGCTAAAGGAGGCCGCCCTAGGGGCTGGGATAGCTGACCTTTACACCTTTCTTTTCATTCTTGCTAAAGTGCACGTATTCTTGCCAACTCTACTGACTGCAAATGAACTGTACCAGCCAATAAAAGAGCTGGTCAAAGATCAAAGACGGGAAAGAATGATAATTAGGATTTAAGTTGCTTTTACTTGTGTTTTCCTACAAATAAGTAAGAAGCTGTGTACAGATAGAGGTATAGAAAGTGAGGTGAGTCGCCTCACCTCCCTACAGCCACACTCAGTCTTCACAGAGGTGCCCCAGTAGGAGTCTTGGGTGGGAAAAGGAAATCACCAGTCATGAGCTTGGTGAGAAGTTCATGAACTTGCCTTTTAAATATTAGCCTGGAATTCCAGGCTTTACCTACTACCAGACCAGGCAATTCTGTGTTCTGATCAATAGGCCTACAGAAGGTTTGGCCCGGTACAGCATGAGCATTTCTATCCTATGAGCTTCTTGAAGGAAAGAGAACCATGTCTTGTATCACTGTATTTCCAGCATCATACTATAGCAAGCCCATAGGAGGGACCCTGAAAATATTTTCATGAAATAAGCTGACTGATCTGCTTTGAGTTTCACACCCCAGAGTGCATGAATAGCTCCTGGAGGAGGTGAACAAAATCCAGAAAGGTTGGTCACCTGGTCTCGGGGGTTTCTCCTTTGCTCGAATATCTCTAGATGTCAATTATGTAGGAATAGGAGCCTGGCCTTTTCCTCAGCTCCAGCTGGCCTTCAGAGACCTGAGGAAGGAAATGGGTGTCTTGAGCTCGAGTTACTCCCAGGGTGTGATGAGCTTTGCAGCAGAGCCAACAGCAGGGGAGGGATGAGTACAGAAAGATGTGGGAGATGGAACTCCACATGTGAGTTCCATGAAGAACTCGATGACTATATCACCTGACACCTTTCTCATCTCATGAAGCCCAAATATCCCAAGTTCTGTACCCCACTGCTTGCCAAACATTTGTCTATAGTATTGGTGTCAGATGAAGCTTTCACAGATTTGCAGAAAAATAATAAAAATAAGATTTCATAAAGCTAAATTTATTCCTTTTTAAGAGAATTACCTGATATAGGGATATATATTTCCTGGATTTTTTTGAGGGGCTGGGGAGAGTGGGAACTATTCCTTATTTGATGTTATAATGACAGTGGGTATCATTTTTTAAAAATGTCTTTAGTGGACAAAAGTTGGCAAGCTTATACCAATTTCCCAATTGTTTATTTAGTCTATCTTAATTATACTGGTCTGTGATATCTGAAAGTTTGAGAACCATTGATATGACCTTTCCTATAGACATTAGTTTTAATTTCTCACTTGAATTTGAAGACCTTCAATAAACTTTCTATATAATTTTCATCATTGGCTTCAAGTGCAGAGCAGAATATAAAAGTTTGGGTCTAGCAAGTGCTCCCATCCAAACTTCACCTCTTAAGTCCATACCTGTATATCCAGCTATCTTCTTAACACCCTCATGGGCATCTCAAAATTAACATGTCCCAAACTGAACTCACGATTCCCCAATGCCCCAGACCTTTCTCCCCTGGTCTCCATGTATCTATAATGACGATGTTATCCATCCAGTTGCATAAGCCAGTAACCTTGGAGTCTCCCTTATCCTGCACATCAAGTCCATTGACAAAATATACCTTGCATCTGACTTGTCCACTGAAGCCAGAGAACCTTTATAAAATGTAAATCAGATCATGTCCCTTATCCTTATTCTTTGAATAAAGTATATAAATGATCTGGCCTGAGTACCCATATTTCTTCTCTGTAATAGTTCTCTAGAGAAACAGAATCAAAAGGTGTGTGTGTGTGTGTGTGTGTGTGTGTGTGTGTGTGTGTGTGTGTATACATGGTTTATGTTAAGGAGTTGGCTCATTATGGAAGCTGGCAAGTCCAAAACCTTCAGAACAGAGGCTAAGACCCAGGAAAGAGCCAATGTTACGGTCAATTCTGAAGGCCATCCACTGCAGAATTCCCTCTTGCTCAGGTGAGGTCAGTCTTTTTGTTCTATTCAAGACTTAAATTGAGTGAAGAAAAATTTACTTCACTCAAAGACTACCTATTTAAATGTCAGTCTCATTCCAAAACACTCCCAGAGAAATATCCAGAATGTTTGACCACATCTCTGGGTTCTATGTCCTGGCTAGACTGACATAAAGTTAACCATCACACCCTCATCCACCATGCTCTAGCCGTACTGACTTTCTTCCTGTTTCCTAAAAATAACAGTGCCCTCAGATCTTTTGTTAATGCTATTCCTTCTGCCTAAAATGTCTTCCTCCATTCTTTACCTGGATAACACCTATTTCCCTTTCATTTATCTACTCATTCATTCCATTTATATGGCAAAAAGAAATCAGAAGATTTCACTTTGTATGCCCAACCTCACGGAAGAGATTCCATCAGCAGTAATATGAAGGTGGAGAAGGCATCAAATAGGACACCTAAGACTTTATCCACACCTGGGGAGATATCTGTAAAGGCTGCCTTGACTGTTGTGCAAACTAGGGAAGGTTGTCATCTACATGTCAAAAAGGTCAAGAAATTCCTCTAGCAACGGCACAGGTGGGATCAGATTGCAGTGGAAGCACTGGAGATAGCCTGAAACTCCCTTCTGGAGAAAAGCATCATGCCTAGGAATTGAATTGAGAGATCCTAGAAGAACTCACTTAATATTCTGTAACACAGAAGGTGAGAGTAAGAGGCAAGGGCATGCCTAGGGGGATGTTGGGAGATAAACTACTTGGAGGCACTCTTTGTTCTATGAGTCAGTCAATGCATTTGATCAGTGGGGCTGCCAGGTAAACAGTAGAGATGACCCAAATGCAGACTAAAACTGGCATGGAAGGGGCTTATAGACCAGCCAGGCAGGAAGGGAGGCACTACAGAAAACTATGTAAGACTAACTGGAACTTAATATTGGCATAAATAGTCACATAAAATATATATAAGAAATGGTACAGAATGTAAGTTCACTGCTGAGAACTTCCCATCACCTTTCTCCAAGATGCTGGACCTCCAAATTTGAAACGTCTGTTATTAGTAAATCGAAATTTTTATTTGTCCTTTCAGCTAGACCAGGAGAATTGGAGCAGATTGAAGAGATGGAAAATGACACATTAGACTCAAGCGACATAATATATAGTAAATCCAAAGAGATAACAGAAGGTCAGAGTAGAAACAATCGGTAAAAGGAATAACTTTTGGGACAACTGAGTGGCTCAGTTGGTTGAGTGTCCGACTTCGGCTCAGGTCATGATCTCACAGTTCTTGAGTTTGAGCCCCACATCAGGCTCACTGCTGTCAGTGTGGAGCCTACCTTGGCTTCTTGTTCCCTTCTCTCTTTGCCCCTTTCCTGCTTGTGCTCTCTCTCTCAAAAGTAAACAAAAAAATTGTTTTAAAAGGAGTAATTTTCTTAAGCTAAAACAAACAAACAAAAACCCTAAGTTAACATATTTAAAGGATACTAAATACTGATTACTGGGTCAAATTCATGAAGACAGGGCCACACCTACAAATGACATGGGTGTTGTAAGCTCTGGAATAAAATTTAAAGTACTACAAATGTCCAGGAAGAAAAAGCAAGATAAAAAATTAAAGTGAAAAGTCAGATTAGCCTCACACATCTTTTGTACGGTAGTGAATACAACAAAGCAATAGAGTTTTGAGGTGAAAATTGTAACCCAAAAACGATAAATCAACTTCATAAGGAAGGCAATGTAAGACACAGAATCAAGACTAGGATAAGCCATATTTTGCGTCTTGGGCACCTCACTCTTAATGGGATGCTCACCTCTAAGGGCATGAAAGCGTAGCATCAGCATCCAAAAGGGAGCTCTCTTTAAATTTTGTGTCCTGGGTGTCTGGACATAGAACATTTGCTGTCCACATGCATTTCCTTAAAAAGAAGTATTTAGAGATACACCTGAACAGACTGAGAGAAAATCAGAAGAAAAATCTAAAGAATGGGGAAATTGCAGTACGTAGTCTGGCATTAAACACTGAAGCCAGTTAAACATGGAAGTTAGTCTAATGAAAATATGATAAACAGTTCTCAGAAAAGATATAATGTTGAAAAAAATACAGGGAAGTTAATGGTTATCAACATCCTTCAATTTCTGAATTAGATCTCTATTAAACAGTCTAAAGATGAATACTTGTGGTGAATATATTTTAAGACAGACTAGCAACTTGATATCTCTATTGACCTAACCATAGTCTTTAGATCTCCTCTATGTGATCCCTTTGCATGCAGGTGAAATATGTTGGTGAGAGTTGAAATTATAATACATTCCTTAGTTTTTATGAACAGTTGAAGAGGCTGCCAGATGTAGAGCCTCTGTCCTTTCGTTTCTCTCATAATAAGTGAAGATAAGCAATTCAATCTACTTTTGTTTTTTCATTCTTTCCATCTTTGCCTTTTAATTAGAGTATTTGCTCCATTTATATATAATGTAAATAATTAGAATGTAAGATTTACATCTGCATTTTGATATTTTTTTCTGTATGTCTTAGGTCTCTCTGTTTCTCTATTCCTCCACAAATGGTTTTATAATAAATAGATATTTTCCGATGTACCATTTTAATTCCCTTGTAATTTCTTTTACTATATTTTTACCTAGTTTCTTAGTGGTTGGTCTGGAAATTGCAATTATCATCTTAGTTTATAACAATCTAGTTTGGATTAGTGCCAACTGTCAATAGTTTATGAAAACTTTGCCCTTACATAGTTCGATTACTTCTTCCTTTTGTGCTATTCTGGTTATACAAATTACATCTTTATACATTGTGTGCCCATCAACACAAATTTATAATTATTACTTTATGCAGTTGAATTTAAGTCAGATAGGAAAAAAGAAAGTTTTCAAACAAAAAATATATACTGTTTTTATATTTGCCTATGTAGTTAATTTTACCAATGTTCTCTTTTTCTTCATGTGGATTCAAGTTACTGCCAAGTGGCCTTTAATTCTAGCCTAAAAGAATTATTTAATTCTAGCCTAAAAAATTATTGCTTGTAGGGTAGGCTTGCTAGCAACAATTTTCTCAGTTTTTGTTCATCTGGGAATGCCTTAATTTCTCCTTCATTTCTGAAAAACTAGTTGTGCTGGATATAGAATACGTGATTGACAATATTTCCTTTCAGCACTTTAAATAGGTCATGACAATGCCTTCTGACCTTCTTGGTTTCTGATGAGAAATCAAAATGAATCTCATTAAGGATCAATTGTACATGATAGGTTACTTTTCTTGTGCTGCTTTCAAGATTTTCTCTTTGTCTTTGTTGTTCAATAGTTTGATTATGGTGTGCTTTGGTGTGGATCTCTTTGAGTTTATCTTACATCCTAACACAGTTAGGTGGCTACACAGATGACAAATCTGGTTTAATCTTTGCTTCCTATTTGTGCAGAGCCTCACAGTCAGGTAGAGTTGAGGGCTCAGGTCTTTCTTGAGTATGTGCACAGCCCTAAATATGCACCATGGTATTCTAAATTCCCAGGAATTTGTTGAAGCTTTTCAAAGTCCCTCTGGACATCTTATTCTCTAGCTTTTCCTTCTAAACCTTTTGGTTAGCCTATTATTTGTCCCAACTATTATATGTCACCTCAGGGAGCCATGAAGTTAAACAATCACCTCTGAGTGTTTTCAGCAAAAAACCCTGGAAAAAAAGGTTTCCAGAGTTATTAGAAGAGTTCTGAGTCAGGCCAAATAAAAAAGTCTTGTAAGTGGGGGCTTCTAGGGCCAGATTGATCAAATAATAGCAATTCTCTGGGAATGAGACCTTGATGCAAGCCCAAGCCTGTTCCGCCTTCTCTCATCATCACTAGATTGTTGGTTTTCATTGTGATTGAGACTGCTAGTTCTCAAGGATGTTACAAAGCTGAAAAAAAGGAGCTGGAAATAGGGTTTATTGAGATGCTACAAAGCTCACTGTTCTTGTTTTGTTTTGTTTACCAAGATTCTGATATTTTTCTTGAATAAAAGTTACTTGGATTTCTGAAGGCTTTTGTCTAATTTCCAGAGTCTGAAAAAGTTGATTCTGACCACTGTTGTCAGTTCTTTCATTGCTTTTCTGGAGTAAAGGATTTTCAGATGTCCTTTCTCTGTCATTTTCACTGATGTCACCCCAGCCTTGTTTTTCATTTCTTCTCTCTTTATAATTTTAAAATCTGATACACAGTTCTTAGAAGAACACAACAGTAATGGCCACAAACCGGGAAAAATGGGACTTAAACTTTAAAATCCTTGATTTTTGAGGAGCGTTTGGGTGGTTCAGTTAGCTAAGCATCCAACTCTTGATTTTGGTTCAGGTCATGATCTCAAGTTTTGTGAGTTCAACGTCCACATCTGGCTCCACACTGTTAGTATGGGATCCTCTTTCTCTCCCTCTTTCTCTGCCCCTCCCCTCCTCACTCTCCCTTTCTCTTTCTCTTTTCTCCCTCAAAAATAAACTTACATTTTTTTTCAAACTTTAACTTTTGACAGAATCAGTAAATGTATATGCTCTTGGTGTAGAAGACCCTGGAGTGTGAAAGCAGAAAGGCAAAGAACATGTCCAAACTTCACTTCATTTCCTAGGTCAGGAGAGAGTCCATGCTTCTCCCAAGGTCACACAGCAGGTTAGTGATGCTCAACATCAGAAGCAAGGTCTCTGATTCTCAGTCATATCTCTTTTTCAAACTTTACATCACATTTCAAATTCACTATTTATACAAGATAATTTGAAGTGGGATGAATGTCATAAGAGATTATAGAGCCCCCTCTGAAAAAAATATATGTTCACCTGGGGCACCTGAGTGGCTCAGTCAGTTAAGCATCAGACCTCAGCTCAGGTCATGATCTGATGGTTCACAAGTTTGAGCCCCACATCGGGCGCTCTGCTGACAGCTTAGAGCCTGGAACTTGTCTCAGATTCTGTGCCTTCCTCTTTCTCTCTGCCCCTCTTCCACTTGCACTCTGCCTCTCCCTCTCTCCAAAATAAATAAAAACATATACAAAATATTTGTTTTCTTTAAATAATATGCTTTCCAAAATTCTTCAACTGATCCACTTGATATTCCCTGCTCATTCAAATATTCTAAGGTTGGAATATGGTTTTGCTGTATTATAACACTATTGAATTTGTAACGTAGTAATATCTACCTTTGTTTCATTGAGCTGGATGAAAACTAATCGTGGTGTCTTTTGGAAAGCTATAAGCAATGCCTATGATTGAGATCTCTGATGTTCTACTCTTCCCTATAAAAAATTACTTTTTGAAGTTTACAATTTAAAGATTTCTAGGAAATTCCCAGGCAAAACATTTCAGAACATTTTCTTTCTTTTATGCAGAAGTCTGTTGCAACTAACACAAAGAGGAGTAAAATACTTCTGTATACTCTTGTGACCAAGTCAGCTGCTATGATGAGTGACTGAATTGCATCGCATTAAACTAGTAACAATTATTAAGCAACTAGTAGGGATTAGAAACTGCAGAGGAAAAGAAAGGAGAGGTGTGGAGAAAGAAAGAGAAATAAATGCAAATCCTGTCACTAGCTGGTTATAGATCTTGGGAAAGTCCTTTGCTTCTCTATAATCTACTTTGATTTAAAAAACCCAATCCCTACCCTAAAAGTGATGAACAGGAACTGGCAGTAAAACCAAACAAACTTGCTTTTTCATCTGGAATGATCGTCAGAAAGATCCTGCAATTTCCCTGAGCTCAGAGAAGCCCCTCCTATCTGCAGAATGAATGAAGCCAGGCCATGCATACCTGATGGCTGATCTAGGACATTGGCTTCTGACATTCTATAGCCCTGTGTGCGGCATCACAGAAGCTTCTCTGAACAGTGAGTAAGCTAGGAAGTCAGAGGGGCTTGGGGAACAGCTCAGTTCTCAGGTGTGCATTAGGTTCTGTAAATAGAAGAAACGAGGAGACTATCTGTTTCTGGCCAGTAGGCAAGAGAATGTTGTTTTCCACCTTTCTTCCTCTCTAGCTAGCCTGACAGTGGGATCCATCTGTGACCTGTGAGTCACAGAATCAGGCTCATTATATCTGCTCTCTAAAAACTCTTTTGAATCTTGGTTATTTTAGTTGTCCTTTTGTACCATTGAACATAAAATGCCTAAATAGTCATCATTTTCTACATTGAACATAAAATGCCTAAAGGGAACTAAACGCATGCTGTACAAAAAGAAGCATATTTTTGGGCTCTGGAATATAATGAGCAGTCCAACACCAAGGTGGACAATCAATGATTGGAAAAAAAAAAGAGAAAAACTAAATGTGTAAGTTTAATTGGCACTATTAGCAAACTTGCCCTGATCAAGGCAGCACTGATATTAGACCGAAAACAGGAATAGATAAATCACAACCTAACATCCAGTCAACCAAACAACAAAACAAAAAACAAGAAAGGATCAAGACATACTTCTAATTGATTTTTTAGAGCTAATGCACAGCAGCTTACAAAATGAAGCTATTTAAAAAATAAGATCTCCACCTATAGAAACATATTTCTGGTACTATGATTAGGGATGCAATGACTATAAATGCAACTAATTTTAGGGAAGGTAAAGTCAGGGCTGTCAAAGGCAAGTCAATAGACTTTTCCTACTTTCCTTAAAATTACTAATCTGTAGCTTCTTAGTGTTATGAATGCTGTGTTCTTGCTTCAGCTGATGAAGTCCCAGACAGGCCTTATTCAGACCACTTGATATATAGATCTGAATAAGTTCATTCACGTATTCCTTACACTTAAGGAAGATCTGTTATACAGGAAGCATGTGGGGACCAGAATCCAATGCCTATGTTCTGGATCTAGCTCTTCCACTAAATTGTGACTTTGAACTAGTTAATGTCACCTTTCTGAGCTCAAATTCTCTCATTTGTAATATGCTCTGTCAAATCACAGAATGATATCGAAGCATCTCTAGGTAACTTTTACACCCTAAAATTACATAATTCCATATCAAATGGGGACAATGCCAAAATTCCCTATAATAGGTTAGACACAAGAGAGACTTCATTAATTCTCTTTGGCCACCAGGGAACTGCCATATACAGTTAGTTGTGCACATGAGACTCTGATACCAGTACTCACTCAATGGTAAAAATTATTTTAAGATGCAGAAACACAATGTAATTAAGTACGGAAAGTGATAATAATAAGCCTGGATCTAAAGCACATGGTATTTTTCATTAACACTAACAAATATAATATGGTAGTTGTGTAGGAAAAACCTAAACTCCTCTTTCTGTGTGTTTCTCTTTTGTTCTCACACTGCTACCTCACTTATGGCACTTCTGACATCAAATGTGTTTCAGTTCCCCCCTCACCAAAGATTAACTGCAAACTCTTGCTGGGTCTGCTACAGCTGAATTCCAGTTGGCCACTCTCTACCTAGGGATAGCTTCAGAGCCCACAGCTTGAGGGCTCTGTCCTGCAACAATGCCTCCGCCTGTTCAGACACCAATAGCAGGTCTAGGTGTCGCCTGTGCTTCTGGCCAATCTGCTGTAAATTACAAGTTCCCATGACCCTCTGCTCTGGCTCAATTAATTTGCCACCATGACTCACCAAACTCAGGAAAATTGTTTACTTATTGTTTACCAGCTGGATAGGGTAAGGGATACAGATAAGCATCCAGAGGGTAGAGGGACGTGTAGAGCAGGTGTGGGGGAAACGGTGATTCCGTGCCCTGTGCACTTGCCCAGCATCCCTGGCCGCTCTCCAAATGCCACACCGTGGGATTTTGATGAAGGGCTTCATGATGTAGGCGTGATCGATCAATAACTCCATTTCCTGCCCCTCTCCTCTTTCTGGAGATTTGGGGTGGGGCTGAAAAGTTCAAGCTTCTAATCGTGGTTTGGTCTTTCTGGTGAGCACCCCCCATTCAGACGTCCACCAAAAGTCACCTCATTAGAACAAAAGACATTGCTATTACCCTGGAAATTCCGAGGGACTTAGGGACTGTGTCAGGATCCAGAATCAAAGACCAAATATTAGAACAAAGGATGTTCTTAGTGCTCTTATCACTTACGAAACTATAAGGGTTTTAGGAGCGCTATGCCAAGAACTGGAAGCACATATATATTCTGTTATCTCATAGCAGCATGACAGAAATATCAGCAAGTTTGTCTCTAATGAAGAAATAATGGCCCGCATGATAGTTGTCAACTCATTCCAAATTAATTTTTCATGACCCCTCGGTTAATGATTAATTTATCTACTCATGAGATGCACAATATTCTGCTCATTATAAAGTAAAAATCTGTGAAATTGATTTAAGCTATTATAAAAATAAACTAATATCTGTGAGCTGCTTTCTTATTGAGGAATATCAGGGTTCATCAATAGCATGGGTTTGAGAAATTACAGTATGCAAGTAATTCTCATTTTACATTAATCTTCTATAGGTAATAATAAATGTTATTTTAATAAGTAATATATTAAAATGACATTTTGCCTTGCAGTAGCTAATTTCTTATTCAGAGAAATTCAGCAAAGCTATGATGACCCTCTAGCTCAGAATAATCCCTGGTGCAATCTGCCTATGATAGGTTGGAATTCGTTCCAGGAGTGACAGCCCCTTCAGCAAGTTGGGTATCATTTTCTTTCTTTCTTTTTTTTTTTAAGGACAATATCTGAGGTTTACACATACTGGATATATACATCGTTATTTTCACATCCATAATAAGGTGTGCTGGAGGATTATATGGGGTATCACTGAATCCACTGGGGCTGTGACTTGACTTGTAACTCGTCATTAACCCCGTCCTTCCGATTATCTGCCTAAGAGCAAAGGACAAATCTCTATCACTTGTGGTGGGCCCATGTTTATAATAAATGATCAGAAAAAATATTTATCTGATGCTTATTTTATACCAGATACCTCCTAATTCCTTGCTAATTGAACTTTTGCTATCTGAATATTTATTGTAGTGTTCTGCAAAAAAAAAAAAAAAAATCTACCAAATCGAAGCAGAAATTCTACTACAAGATGTGCAAGATATGTATGTACATGCACACATACACATGCAGGCACAAACGTGCATCTGTTTGAATGTGTATACATCCATCTGTATCTTAGCTCTGTCTGCTGAGAAAGCCTGGAACGAAGCAGTTGTAAGAACTACATCTAGCACTCAGATCAGTGGTTTCTTTATTATTTTTTTAAGGTTTTTTATTTATTTCTGAGAGAGAGAGAGAGACAGTGTGAGCAGGGGAGGGTCAGAGAGAGAAGGAGACACAGNATTTATTTCTGAGAGAGAGAGAGAGACAGTGTGAGCAGGGGAGGGTCAGAGAGAGAAGGAGACACAGAATCCGAAGCAGGCTCCAGGCTCTAAGCTGGCTCTCAGCACAGAACCCGACGTGGGGCTCGAACCCACGAACCGCGAGAACGTGACCTGAGCTGAAGTCGGACGCTTAACCCACTGAGCCACCCAGGCCAGGTGTGTCTTAAGAGCACTGTCTTGGGGTGCCTGGGTGGCTCAGTCGGTTAAACATCAGACTTCAGTTTAGGTCATTATCACACAGTTCGTGGGTTTGAGCCCCGCGTCGGGATCTGTGCTGACAGCTCAGAGCCTGGAGCCTGTTTCAAGTTCTGTGTCTCCCTCTCTCTCTGATCCTCCCCTGCTCAGAAATAAATTTTAAAAACTTTTTAAAAAGAGCACTGTCTTACCCTTCTTTTCTTAAATACCAGAGTAAGGTCCTAAAATTTATGATCCTCCCTGCTCTGCTCTGCAGAGGCTAATATATTAAAAGCTAGAGGCTAAAAACTGCTACTAAGACACAGAGCTAGTATGTAAATAACTGAGCTGAGATTTTCAAGGGGCTCTGAGTCTGGCGGCCACTAAGCCTTGATAACCTTTGGCAAATGCAGGCTCGGTCTTGCTTCAAATCAGAACGGATGAGTTCATGTTATGAGGCTGTGTCTGTTATTCACTGAGAAATCAGTGATTTCTCCTAGTATCTGTGAACAGCCTCATCTTAATGCTTTAAAACAATGGGAGGGAGCTGGTACAGCAAAAATGTATTTAGAAGTTATTTTTGAGATCTGGCATTTTATTCAACATCTGAGGCTTTTGGATAAAATATGAATCAGAAGAAAGAAATCATGCACTTAAGGTAAAAGCAGGCTCTTTGTGAAAATTCACCAGGTAAGATTCAAAATCTCCCTCACTTCCTTTTGAAACAAGCCCTACTTCTCACCTAAATCTGAACTGTAATTCCCCCCTTAAATCTGCTCGTGGATTTCATGTGAGCAAGAAATAGGGTTCTCTTAAGCAATCGAGTTTTGGGGATCTATGTTTTGTAGTGATTATTCTTCCGCGATTAATACAGAAAATGGTATGGTGATTAATACAGAAAGCGGATGGCACCCCTGTAACCAAAACCTAAAGTCTGATTTAGCATCCAGTCGGCGGGAGAGGAAGACTGAGAACAGAGGCCGGCAACCTGGAGGTCCAGGAGGAGCTGGGCTGCAACATTTCATCTGCCAGCTAGTCTACCAGCTACCGACTGCAGCAAAGAGACTGGGAATCACTGTTCGCAGGGAGTGTTACAGGCTGAGATGGCCTGCAGTGCAAGAGAGGAGCAGAAGCAAGAATCGGCCAGTTTGCAAGCAGAAATGATAGCATGGTCTAGAAACTTAAGGCCTGGCAGGGTCACAAAAGCCGACTGCTTCTCAACCTCGAACAGTACAACCTAAAACTCACAAAAGATGTTGAGTGACTGAATCTGAGTAATGCCCAAGCCCAAATGGACTTTATAGTAGTAAAAATGAATGCTTCTGTTAGACTACTAAGATTCACGGGTTTTTCATCTTTCAGAATGTACCTTTACCTGCACTTATTCACCAGCGTATTTAATCATGGGAACACCCATTCTCCCCAACCAGGGGTTGTATATGTGTGCACACGCACATGCACACGCACGCGCGCGCGCACACACACACACACACACACACAGCCTGTTTAGGCTCTGTAAGGACCACATCTTAGCTGAATAAAATTATTTGCATTTTAATAGATGCTCTTTTTAGGCATTATAGATGCATTTTAATTGGTGCCCTGAGCCTTTGTATTAGGGACATTAAGTATTTAGTACTGAGATTGATATGGTCCTTGATTTTAATATCCAACATCTTCTATTTTCTCTGCTGCTAAACCCATTTGCTTTCTTGACAATGAATTAAAAAGTTCAGCTGTTTAGCAATGTCATTATCATCTGGTTTTTAGAGACAGAAGAGACATTCAGATAAAAGAAAAAATAAAATCTGGGACGCCTGGGTGGCTCAGTCGGTTAAGCGTCCGACTTCGGCTCAGGTCATGATCTCGCGGTTCAGGGGTTCCAGCCCCACATCAGGCTCTGTGCTGACAGCTAGCTCAGAGCCTGGAGCCTGTCTTCAGATTCTGTGTCTCCCTCTCTGACCCTCCCCTGCTTGCGCTGTCTCTCTCTCTCTCAGAAATAAATAAAAACATTTAAAAAAAAGTAAAATAAAATAAAACCTACCTATCACTCTTTTTAATTAAGCCTTTTAAACCAGATTGGGCAGGCCAAAGGCAAATATTCATTATAAGAGAAATGGTATAAGGTACAGAAATGGCACCGTGATTTTAGTGATCTTCTAAGAGCTCTGGCATAATTGGTGAATTAATATTTTAAGGTAAAATATTCTTATCACAGTCATTTTGCTTGTTAAGTGAGTAATAAAACTGGATTTTTTTCCCCTTGTAACTATTGTGGCTTCTAAATAATGTGAAATGCAGACACAACACATATATGCCAGAAACACACCTATACCACACACACACCACACACACACCACACATCACACATGCACCACCCACACACACCACACACGACACATATACACTGCACACATATACACTACACACATGGCAATCCTACCACACCCACAGCAAACATATAACACACGTATACCAAACAAGCACCCAACACACACATACCATACCCACACCCTACTTATATCATATAAAACACACACATACCACATATAACACACACATTGTACCCACACCGTTAACACCACATACATGAAACATACACTATATTCTACACACCCACATCACAGATTTTCCTGTCACCAGACATACACCCAATACCATACACCTCACACACACCACACATATACATCACACCCACACCCGATACATTGCAAACACATACACACACACACACACACACACACACTCCCCACAAGACATCATGTACACAAATCCACACCTTACACTCATACAACGATATACAACAAACTATTCACACATGTACCACACGTACAGCAACAGGATCACACACACAACAGATATATCCAGCAGACACAGCACGCACAAAGCACACGTAATGCACACACCACACATATTCCAGACACACACATTACACATTACACCAGACATACATTTCATACACACATACATCACACTTAAACTACAATCATACCACACATACATTTCACAGATACCAACACAAATACAACACACACATACCACAAACAAACCATATAAATACCATACACACTAAAAAAAATAGTGTGAAATGAAGAAGGAATTTGGCAAAGAAATGATTCATGTGATCAATACAAATAGTCAAACTGACAAAAAAGAAAAAATACTTTGAAGCCTAGATTACTCCAGATAATTTCTTAGGTAAAGAGCCATTTTCGCCCTACTAGATACATAATAACTAATCCAGGGGCAATGATACAAAAAGAGAAAAACTATTTTTCTTTTGAAATGAAAAAGATGGGTGGTTTATTTGGTTTAGACATACAATTTTATATTCAAGATAGGGTTAGATAAACAATTTGTGATAAAGGCAATGGAAAGTAATATAACTGAGGAAAAACAATGGAAGAAATTGTGAATGTTGCTACACATCGAAACCCAAAATCTGGTCTCCTCTCCGCACCCTCTGAACGTCCTCTCCTGAGCGGATCCCAAGACTTACAAACATAGATTTCAAAATCAGTCTCTGCTCTGGACCATTTTTCAGAGTTGCACATTTCACATATCCAACTGTAAGTGTGTTGTTTCTTCTCGAGAGATCGAGTAGCAAGCCCCTCAAACTTAACACTTCTGATCTAGACCTCTGATTTCTTTTTACTCCCTGATCTTCAGGGAGTCAATGGTGTCACAGGCTCATCGACTCAACATGGAAACCAGGAAGTCCCTCTGGGTTCCTCCCTCACGCTCCCACTATTTATGCTATCAAGTGTTTGTTTCTACTTATGTAACCCTTCTTGAATCTGTTCAAATCAAAAAAGTATATTTTATACATTTTTCTTTTTAAGTAGGCTTCACGCCCAGTGTGGGGCCCAACACTGGGCTTGAACTCATAACCCTGAGATCAAGACCTGAGCTGAGATTAAGAGTCAGATGCTTAACCAACGGAACCACCCAGGCACCATGGAAAAAAACTTTTTAGTAGTTTCTGAAATAAAACTTCATTAGAAAAGCTGCATTAACAGAAGAGTGAACATTTTATAGAAATTATAGAATAATTGTTTGTAGAAATGTAGAAAGTGTTTATAGCAAACTTGTGAAATTGTTTCTGCCATTCTGATGAGATATTTATTTTCTAAATAACTGTTTGCATGATAGGGTGAAATGATGCCATAGATCAGGTTTTTGTGGTTGATGCTATTGCTTTTGTTTTATTCACTTTTACTTTGCTAGGTTTCCCTCCAGGAACTGGTTCTTATGAGATTTGATTTTAGGCATAAAGGCCATTAAAGTATGTAATAATACTCCAGCATCGGTTTCACAAGAGGATTTACTACTTATTTGCATATATTCTCCAGAAGCCAGGTTTTATGTCATTTTTATGTATACTGTCATTTAGCTAAGAAATCAAGTCACTTAATTTCTTCTGGAAGACATTATTAGGAAATGCAAGGAAGTTGTGTCTGGCATGGCATGACAACACCCTCGGCTTCTGAGGAAGGTTTTATGTGTTGCAGTCTGTCTTAAGAAAGGGCAGATTAGGGGCTCCTGGGTGGCTCAGTTGTTTAAGCATCTGACTCTCTGTTTCACCTCAGGTCATGGTCTCGTGGTTTCATGAGTTCAAGCCCCACATTGAGAGAGAGAGAGAGAGCATTGAGAGAGAGAGAGAATACATGTGTCCAGTGGATGGGTAGGGGGCAGAGAGGGAGAGCAAGCTCCCCACTCAGGTGCTGGGCTCCATCCTAGGACCCTGGGATCATGACCTGAGTGGAAATCAATAGTCACTCGCTCAACCACTGAGCCGCCCAGGTGCCCCAGATTGGTTGTAGTTTTCTAATTACCTGTAAACATTTCTTAGTGCTAGTCATCCTGTAGATAATTAGAAATTATTTATCTTCAGTGTATTTTATCCAATACATTTCCCTTCCTGGTTGCAGTTGGCACTATCTCTTTTCCCAAAAAATATATGCTTTTGTGGGGGTGGGAATGGTTCCAGAACCAGAAAATTTCGATATCCCTGGGCTCTGAATTTTGGGGTCAGGGCGAGGAGCTCTGGGCCAGGGCTGGGAGAGGAAGGCTGTTGGTAAGGACTGAATGTCTGCATGTGTAGCTTACCAATCAGACTGCTGGCTGCCTGTTCCAGGCGCTTCCTGCTGTCTTCCTTACTAATCTTTACGTTCTAGATTTCATTGACCATAGGTTATCTTTGAGATTCATTTTAATCTGATACAACTGCCTAAAATGGCTACATTTTCCATTGTCTCTGTGCATAGAAATGCCCAGGGTGGGGAAAGGAGCTTTGGATTAACACCCAGGTTCTGGACATTAATGATGGGTCTCCTTGGTCAATATGACCCTTGACGCTGAATGTCTGAATCTTGTTTCAGATGATGTTTCCATTGAGCCATAAAATCTAACACTTACCAATGCTTTCTGTTTGCCCTCCAGAACTGGACTAAGCTGGAGACCCTGATTTGGGGTAGCCTGTCTCAGTGATTTCTCCATTACCAAGAGCATCCAGTATCACATCTTTCACTTACTGCCCAGAAGTCAGGCATGATAACATCTAGTCCCTGTTGGAGGAAGCTTTACAAGGATTTCAGTCACATTTGACTAAATGCTCTTCTATGTAACTCTAAATAGGGTATAATGCTGAAAGCTCATTTGAGTTATGATTCCCAATTCCATTTAAAGACATTACCTTATTGACTCAGCATCAACCCAGCATTTCAGTTTAACCATGGTCAATTTAGTGACCAGTGATTAGGGGGATACTGCCTGTTATGGACTGAATGTTTGTGTGCCCCCAAAATTCTTATGTTGAAATCATAATCCCCAATGTTATGGTATCTGGAATTGGGGCCTTTGGGATGTGATTAGGGTTAGACAGGCCCTCACAAGGGGATTAATGCTCTTATAAAAAGATGGGGAGATGTGAGATCTCACTCTATGCTTTCTCCATGTGAAGATACAACGATAAGATGGTTGTTGGGATGTCCCAAGTTTTTACTTTGACTTCTTTCTGGCTTCATGTCTTCGTCATGACCTAATTCTTTCTATTTTCTGCTAGTTCTCCCTGATACCAGCTGTCCATCTTCTGGTACTTCTTTGGATTTCCTGCTTATCAGATATAGCCCAATCCTCTAGCCCACCTTGTGGGTATCCTTATTTCTGGGTCCCAGCCATAATTGATCTGATCTACATCACTATTAATTAGGCACTGGTTGTAAGAAATATCTGATAAGTGAAGCTATCAAAATATTTGGCATTAACCATGCCAAATGGTTATTAGACAGATGATCCTCACATTGTCTAGAATTGAGATTTTTATCTAAGGTACCTGCCTCCCATAAGCCATGATATAAGGTAAATATATCGTGCTTTGCATTTTAGTGTTTTAAGCATTTTGTATGTTGTATGCCATTTCGAAGATTCAAATTTCAAAATATAGATGATTTATCATGATTGCTATCATATATCAGTAGATTTTTCTAATTACATTAATATAATATCCTTTTTTAGGAATGTAGTCTAAGGATGGCTGTTCTCAGTGAGCCATTATAGAAAGTCCTGTGTTATGATTTCTGAAAAAATTAAATTCCAGTTCTGTAAAACAGCTCTGAGTCAGTTTTTTATTCCATTAACTCAGATAGATCAAGATGATTAGATTTTTTACACACCTTAAACTAATACTCCCCAAATTGTTCAGACACTTGCACACATAGAAAACGATTAAATTATATGGCCCAGTGGAGAAAGTGGAGGGGTCTGCTCCCAGCCTGAGATGAATGACCCCAAGGATTCTGGCCACCTAGGTCGCCCCCAGTACAGGCTAATGGGTTGATAATTTGGCATATTGGTGACTGTGCTATGCTCCACCAACTGAGAAACTCTGCCATGTACCTAAGATGCGGGATAAAATTAAAATATTAAGACTATACAAATGCCCTTGAAGAGATATACATAGTCATTAAGGAAATACAAATCCAAACCACTATGAGGTACCACTTCGTACCACTCATTAAGATGGCTGCAATACAATAAAAAAATGTACATGGCGCAGCCACTGTGGGTAGCAGTTTGACAAGTGCTCAAAAAGTGAACATAGAGTTACCAT
Organism: Hyaena hyaena; assembly: GCF_003009895.1. Taxonomy (NCBI): domain Eukaryota; kingdom Metazoa; phylum Chordata; class Mammalia; order Carnivora; family Hyaenidae; genus Hyaena; species Hyaena hyaena. The sequence continues at coordinate 3,761,069 of NW_024080648.1, read as the reverse complement.
ATGACCCTGCAATTCCACTCCTAGGTATATACCCCCAAAGGGTTGAAAACAGGAACTTAAACAAGAACATGGACTCGTGTGTTCATAATAGCTTATTTAGAACAACCAAAAGGTGGAAGAAACAACCCAAATGTCCATCAACAGATAAAGAAATAAACAAATTGTGGTACATACATTAAGTGGGACATTCCTCTTAATATGCTACAATGTGAATTAACCTCCACACATTATGTGAGGGGAAAGAAGCCAGACACAAAATGTCACATATTGTTTGATTCCATTTATAAGAAACAATAAATAAATCCATAATAAATAAATCCGCAGTCACAGAACACAGATTAGTGGTGCCAGAGGCCAGATGGAAAAAATGGCTTAAGAGGTACAGGTTTTACTTTGGGATGATAGTGCTTGCCCAACACTGTGAATGTACTAAATGTCAATGAATTGTCCACTTTAAAATAATTAATTTTATGTTATGTGAATTTCACTTTGATAAGTTATTTTTTAATTACACGAGGGAAGTAGGACTGGACATTTAAAAATTCTCCAATGTATTTGATCAATATAGATGCCAAGGCAAACAACTCAGGTGCAAATTTTACTTAAAATTTATCTAAGCGTTCCAGAATGTCTTTTCCCATTAACTGGAAAAACTATGCCAAAGAAAAGGTTTATTCCATTTCCTTTGAGCACTCTTAACGCCAGCTATTTTAAAAAGGAAGAGAGGTCGATTTATTGGGGTAAATGGACAAAGGATGAAAAGAAATAAGGTTGGAGAATAGGAAAATCATGCATTCGCTACTTATTTTCCTACCCTTTTCCTAAAGCAAGATATGTTTTTGTTTCCTAAAGCAGGTCTGCATTTGTTTTTGTTTGTTTTGTTTTTTTAAATGTTTATGTATTTATTTATCTGAGAAAGAAAGAGGGAGTGGGCAGAGGGATGGAGAGAGAGAATCCCAAGCAGGCTCCATGCTGTCAGCACAGAGCCCAGTGGGGCTCAAGCTCACAAACCATGAGATCATGACCTGAGCAGAAATCAAGAGTTGGATACTTAACCGACTAAGCTACCCAGGTGCTCCTGCATTTGTGTTTTCATGGAGCTGGAGATGAATGGGACGTTAGAGGTCTCTCTTGGACTATAGCTTGACTACATTCCACTTCCAACTACTTGCTCCACAGAGAAACAAATAGTGGTTATATCACTTAAACTCATCTGAAGCAAATACAATATACGCTACCATGATGGTTACTTTGGTGTGCCAACTGGGCAAAATATGGTGGCCAGCTGTTTGGTCAAACACTAGTCCAGATGTTATTGTAATGGTATTTTTAGTTGTGATTAATGTTTACAATCAATTGACTTTAAACATTGCCCTCTGTGATGTGGGTGGGCCACATCTAACCCATTGAAGGCCTTCAGAGCTCAGACTGATGTTTCCTGCAAAAGAAGGAATTCTGCCTCCAGATCGCAACATACGAATTCTGCCTGAGTTTCCAGCCTTCAGACTAAAGACAGAAATGTGCTGTTACATGAGTTTCTAGCCTGCTGGCTTAGCATACAAATGTGAGACTTATCAGTTCCCCAGTTACAGGAGCTAGTTCTAAGGCTAATAAATGGATAGATAGATGGTAGATAGATAGGTCAATTGATCTGCCTGGTTCTGTTTCTCTGGAGAACTCTAATACAACCACTTCAGTGTCATCCCCTTACGCTGACATGGGGCACTGCTCCTGGCTCTCAGGCTAAGGCCAGTGCCACCTCACCAATATCCCTCCCTCTGAGGCCATTCTATTACAAGTAAGGATTTAGCCCTCACAAGTTTGTTTGCCATAGACCCACTCAGAGAAACCAGGGCTTAATTATTATTGTTCTTTGATTCATGCTGCTGAGCAAGACAAGGTTTAACAACACCGTAACCACAGAAGGGTGGTGTCATCAGGTCCCAGTGAGAGCACAAAATGACTGCAAACCAAAGGATATTCAATAGCTAAATGTATTCAACGTAATGTTAATTCCTCAAAGAAAATAAATTACAACATTCAGAAGGAAGTAGCTGACAGCTGTTTTCATTATCCTCCAAGATGAGATAATAACAAACAGAATTTTAACAATATCTTATGCACAGCCTGAGTCAAATGAATTTGGAAGTGGCTAGAGTTCTATTTCATCATACTCCAGGGAGACAGAAGATGTTTAATGCAGAGATGTAAGACAAAGAGCAAGGATCTGTACTTATGTGTGGTGTGCAGTAACTCAATCAGCTTCTTCAGGGGGAACAAACCTTCATAAGGGACCAAGAGAAAACTGTGGTTTTTAGTGTTCTTATATAATTCAACAACTTTTTTGTCTAAGATGCTTTGTGTTATTGGTGGCCAAAAGAAATATAAACTAGAAAATGAAAACTAAAACCATATGATAATTTCAATAGATGCAGAAAAAGCATTTGACAAAGTACAATATCTATTCATGATAAAAGCCCTCAACAAAGAAGGTTTAGAGGAAACAAACCTCAACACAATAAAGGCCACATATGGAAAAACCCACAGTGAACATCATGCTTATTGGGGGGGAAACTGAGAGCTTTTCCCCTAAGATCAGGAACAAGGCAAGGATGTCCATCCTCAGCAATTTTATTCATCATGGTACTGGAATCCCTAGCCACAGCAATCTGATAACAAAAAGAAATAAAAGGCATCCAAATGGGTAAGGAAGAAGTAAAATTTTCTCTATTTGCAGATAACATGATACTCTCTATATAAAACTCTAAAAACCTCACAAAACAACTACTAAAACTGATAAATGAATTCAGTAAAGTGCAAAATACAAAATCCATGTGTAGAAATCTGGTGCATTTCTATACACTAGTAACGAAGCAGCAGAAAGAGCAATTGTTAAGAAAATTGTTAAGGAAACAATCCCATTTACAACTGCACCAAAAAGAATAAGTTACCCAGGAACAAACCTAACCAAAGAGGTGAAAGACCTATACTCTAAAAACTATAAAACTCTGCTGGAAGAAATGGAAAGATAGCCCCATGCTCCTGGATTGGAAATGTATCTATACTACACAAAGCGATCTGCAGATTTAATATAATCCCTATCAAAATACCAACAGCATTTTCCACGGAACTCAAACAATCCTAACATTTATATGAAACCACGAAAGACCCTAAATAGCCAAAGCAATTTTTAAAAAGAAAAGCAGAGCTGGCGCATCACAATTCCAGACTTCAAGGTCTATTACAGAACTGCAGTGATCAAAACAGCATGGTACTGGCACAAAAACAGACAAATAGATCAATAGAATAAAAAGGAAAACCCAGAAACAAATCTACAATTATATGGTCAATTAATTATTGACAAATCGGGGAAGAACATCTAATGGGAAGAAGATAGTCTCTTCAACGAACAGTGTTGGGAAAACTGCTTAGCCTCTTGCAAAGAATGAAACTGGATCACTTTCTCACCCCATACATAAAAGTAGACTTAAAATGGATTAAAGATCTAAATGTGAGACCTGAAACCATAAAACTGCGCAGGCAGTAATGTCTCTGACATTGGTCACGGCAACATTTTTCTAGATATGTCTTGGAGGCAAGGGAAACAAAAGCAAAAAGAAACTACTGGGACTATATAAAAATAAAAGGCTTCTGCATAGAGAAAGAAACAATAAAAAAAACTAAAAGACAGTCTACTGATGGGGAGAAGATATTTGCAAGCGACATATCTGATAAAGAGTATCCGAAATATATAAAGAACTACAACTCAACCTAAAAAAAAAATAATCCAGTTAAAAATGGGCTGAATACATGAACAGCTGTTTTTCCAAAGAAGCCATCCAGGTGGACAACAGACACATGAAAAGATGCTCAACATCACTCATCATCAGGGAAATGCAAATCAAAACTACAATAAGATATCACCTCACCCTGTCAGGAGTGGTTAGAATCAAAAACACAAGAAGCAAGTGTTGGGGAGGATGTGGAGAAAAAGGAACCCTGGTGCACTGCTCGTGGGAATGAAAATTGGTCCATGTACTGTGGAGAACAGTATGGAGATTCCTCAAAAAGAAAAAAAAGAACTATCCTAGGATTCAGCAATTGCACTACTGGGTATTTATCCAAAAAATACAAAAACACTAATTCAAAGGTATAAATGCACCCATGTGTTTATACCGCATTATTTACAATAGCCATATTATTGAAGCAGCCCAAATGTCCATTGATTAACGAATGGATAAAGAAGACGGGGTGTATATGAACAACGGAGTATTATTGAGTCATAAAAATGAATGAAATCTTGCTATTTGCAATGACATGGACGGAGCTAGAGAGTCTAATGCTGAGTGAAATAAGTCAGTCAGAGAAAGACAAATATCACATGATTTCATTCCTACATGGAATTTAAGAAACAAAACAAATGAGCAAAGAGAGACAAACCAAGAAACAGACTCTTAGTTATAGAGAACAAACTGATGGTTACCAGAGGAGAGATGGGTGGGGGAATGGTTTAAATAGGTGTTGGAGATTAAGGAGTGCACTTGTCATGATGAGTACAGGGTGATGTACGAAGTGTTGAATTACTATATTATACACTAAAAACTAATTTTACACTATTTGTTAACTATATTGGAATTAAAATAAAAAGTAAAAATGAGATAATGAAAAAAATTAAACCAGTATCACCTAACAGATTTATAAAAATTAAAATATATATAACATCCAGTGCTGATCAAGATGTGGTGAAACTAGCACCTTCACACACTGCTGATATCAGTTTCTATTGCCAAAACATTTTGAAAAAGAAATCTGTCACTCTCTTCCTCTTAACATTTACAATGAATTCAATGATCTAACAGTCCTACTGGGAAATAAAAGCCCTGGAACATGAGGATTTATGAACAAGGTTATTTATTTTTTCTCATTCCTCAAGGAATTTTAATCACGCCTAACAAAAACAAAGGCAGCAACATGAGAACCATTTACCAACATGTACCAAATATCACGTAATTGTAAAAAACAGTTCTTTGCAACACTACCCTAATTTACTAGGAAATTTTGATATTCAAGATATTTACATATTTGGGGTATATAATCAAATAGTTGTAGAATTTTAGAGCTACCAAACCCATAAACTACCCTATTGCTCAGTTCCCTCATTTTACAGATAAGAAAACAAGTCTAGAGAGGGGAAGTCATTTGCCCAACGTCATGCAGTTAGTTGGATTCTGCTGGAATTACTAACATGGTCTATTTTCAAGAAGAGACCTCTTTCCTTTTTCTTGGATATTTATAATTTATTTGGGAATTTCCAGATACCATTTAAAAGACTGTCATTTCATGCATTAATTACCTGTGGCTTTTAAAGTTCTCATCCACCCATTTATCTATCATTTATCATGCCTTCTACAATATATAAAGATTGTAGAGCATGTTAGATGTTAGAATATTTTCATCTTGAATTTGAACACAATTAGGCCTTTTTAATTTAGTGACTTAATGCATTAGAACTCAAGCTTTTCAGTTATATATCAGTTTAGTTTGAAGTTCTGATACTTTGAAACTTTTATTGCATACTTCAGAAAATTTATTTATTTGTAATTGTTGCATGAAGTAAAAAGAGCTGTAATGTGCATTTAAAATGCAGCACACCATTTTGATTTTGGACTCACAGGATTGAGAGATCTGCGACTGTTGCTTCAATTACGTTGCTACCACCAAGCAATTAGGTTGATAGTATATGTACTTTTTAATATGGATTTCAAAGTTCTATGAACTCAGTGTGTGCTCACTATTCTTTACAGTTTTATAGTTATCAGTATTGAAATTTATACTATTCTTTGTTTCTATTGTTTCAGAAATAGAATTTAGTGGTTCATCACTTACATATAACATCCCAACAAATGTCCTCCTTAATGCCCCTCATCCATTTAGCCCATCCTGTTTTTGCTTAAAATTTTTTATTTGTTTGCTCTCTGTATTTAAGAGTCTCTTATGGTTTGTCTCCCTCTCTGTTTTCATCTTGTTTTTTGTTTCCTTTCCCTTATGTTCATCTGTTTTGTACCTTAAATTCCATATATGAGTAAAATCATGTGATATTTGTCTTTCTCTGCCTGACTTATTTTACTTAGCATAATACACTCTAGTTGCATCCACATTGATGCAAATGGCAAGATTCCATCCTTTTTGATCACCAAATAATATTCCATTGTATATATACCACATCTTCTCTATTCATTCATGAGTCAATGGACATTTGGGATCTTTCCATTGTGTGGCTATTGTCCATAGTGCTATGCTTTTATTCTTATTATCGTGCTGCTAAATTCTAGTTCAGACATCTTGCTTATATCTGTGTTGATTAAGCCCCTGGCAGGAGCACCTGGGTGACTTAGTTGGTTAAATGGCCGACTTCAGCTCAGGTCGTGATCTCACAGCTTGTGGGTTTGAGCCCCACATCAGACTTTGTGCTGACAGCTCAGAGCCGGGAGCCTGCTACAGATTCTGTGTCTCCCACTTGCTCTGCCCCTCCCCTGCTCACACTCTGTCTCTCTCCTTCAAAAATAAACATTAAAAAAAATTTTAAGCCCCTGGCTGTCGTTTCTTCCTGTTCTTTCTTTTAGGATGAATTCCTTCATTTTGTCATTTTGGAGGAAGAAAAAAATTAACGAAATATAGATTAAAAGTTTTTTCATTAAAAACAAAACAAAAAATCAAATAAGGAAGCTAGATCCTAGGTGTGTTTTGGTCTGCTTGTTGAAAGAAGCTTGACCAAATAGAGAAAAGAAGGAAAAGAAAAGAAAAAGAAAGTAAGAAAAATGTTTAATTAAAAATTTTTACATCATAAAATAGAATACAATGAAATAAAGAAAATGAAAAGAATAAGAATTTTAAAAATAAAAACTAAAGTAAAAAAATAAAAATAAAATTTTCTGTTCCTGTATCCAAGAAAAGAAAGAAAAAAGAAAAAAAGAATTTAAGCAAAAACAGAAGCAAATAAAAGAAACAGATAAATGAGCCAGCAAATAGAATGAAACCCAAATGCAGTTACACCCAGTTTCCCCTAGAACTGAAACTATGAAGCCTTCTATAGTCCATACACTAAGCGGGTGGAGTGACTTGTCCTCATCTTCTAGGGGATGTGCTTGAAGGGCTCAGTTGGGTGGGGTTTGGGCAGGGCTCCATTCTCCACTAGGTGGCGCTGCTTAGCTTAGCCTACTGGGGTGGATCAGCGCGGCACACATGCGCATATTCAGGAGAGGTGGAAATGGTGTAACCCAGCTCTCTAGTCTCTGGCATGGGAACTTTGTGCTCTCACTGACCCTCCATCAAGCACCCTTCCTTTGTCTCAGGCCTGCATCTACTCCCTGCCTCTACGCTGTCCATGTCTAAGCTGTCTGACTACCAGGCACCTCTCTCCAGAGTTTTATCTCAGATGGGATTGTGTTTTGAAACCCCAAACTTCAGAGACCCCCCATGGCTTGGACCCCCAACTCTCCAGGGGAGGGTCTCAATGAGCAATGGCCAGGTGCCGACCTGCCCTAGAAAGTGGCCGTGTGATCATGCAGTGGCAGAGGTTCAGAGATTATGGCAAATCACAGCACACAGCCAGCACCAAGCTTCATCACACTCTGACATCTTTCACCAATACGAGCAAACATGGCTACTCTCCAGGGTCTGCTTGGACATTCCCTGTGGGGAGGCCTTACAGCCTCTACCAAACACCTTCCAAGCAGGAGAACTGCTCTCCCTGTGTGGCACATGGACTCCTCAGACCCCATTGCCTGCTCCTGGGGATTCACCCTGCTTCCTCACCAGAGCACCACCAGGCACTGGGCTCTGATGCTTCAGATCTGTGCTCCACTGTTTACAGAATTCTGGTGGTACCGAAACCCTTTCCTTCTCCTTTCTTCCCTTTAATGGTTTTGGGGAACAGATTTCTTGTTCAGTCCCATGTGAGTGTTTTCATTCTTTCATTCTCTCCAGCTACTTTCAGGGGACTCAAAAAATTGTTTTTTTGACAATCCCGATGTGCTGCACTCTCCCCCTTTCTTTTTCTCTGTCCTCTCTGCAAAAACAGCTCCCTACTCTCCGCAGCTTTTCTCTCTCTGCACTGCATACTTGTTGCATTCTGTGGCTCAAGTTTTGCACATTGTTGTGTTAATCCTCAGATCAATTTCCTCGGTGTGCAAAATGGTTTGGTGCTGATCTAGCTGCTTTTCAGGGGAGAGACAAGCTCAGGGTCTCCATAGTTGTACAGCATCTTAATTCCTTCCCTGGAAAAGGTTATTTATTAAAGTGTATGTGTAGTTATTTTGTTTATTTTTTAACATTTATTTATTATTGAGAGATAGAGCATGAGCATTGGAGGGATAGATAGAGACGGAGACACAGAATCCAAAGCAGGCTCCAGACTCTGAGCTGTCAGCACAGAGTCCCACATGGAGCTTGAACTTATGAACCCTGAGATCATGACCTGAGCTGAAGTTGGACGCTCAACCGACTAAGCCACCCAGGTGCCCCAATGTGTCGTTATTTTAGAAAAATAACTGAAAGTTATCTATAGGTCTAAAGAAAAGAATAGTTGAATAAACTTAAATATCTATCATATAAAATATTAAGCATCTATTAAAAGTAACAAGTTACATCTGCAAGTATTAAAGTAGACCCGAGAGAAGGAGGGCACTTTGGGGATGAGCACTGAGTGTTATGTAGAAACTAATTTGACAATAAACTATTTGTAAAAAAAAAAAAAAAAAAACAAAAGTAGACCCGAGAGTCAAGCGAGAGCATAAGTGTCAGAGAGAGGTGTAGGGTGTGAATCCACATTTATCAAAAAACAAAAATCCTACATTTGAGTCAACATGTTTGTTTGCATATGTTTCTATAGAGAAAAATGTGAAAGAATACACACCCAAGTGCTAACTTTACTTCAGATAAGGTAGATGTATATCAGAAGATTGGGGCAGGTATGGGTGAGATTGTTAATATTTCATTTTTTACTTCTGTATTGTTTGACTTTGTATTATTTAGGTTTTAAATTTTTCTGTGTATTATATTTTGATGTCTTAAAAGCCTTTCTGGTGGGGGAGAGATCACTCCTCCCGGGGCTAGCCAATCCCTGAGAAGTCAAAGGCTCAGCAGGAAATGAGCCTTTGGGACGCAGACTAATAACCCAGAGCCGCACCTCCTCTATCTGGCCCATGCCATCCAGGAGGCAATATTCCTTTGCCTTGATTACCTCAGGCCAGGCAACTAGGGACCATCCAAAAGTATTCATATTGATCAGTCCTAACCTGTTTCCCCGGCCCAGCCCTGCTTTCCCTGAGGAATGTCCAGTACAGGCTCTGGCTTGGGTTTTCCTTTTACTCCTGCTTTCTGTCTTCTGCCTCCCAGGAGGCTTCCCCATGTGGCCCTGCTGGGGGTGTTGTTCTTCCTGTTTCTAGGACCTGTGAGAATAATAAACTTTGTTTCCCTGAGCCTGTCCTGTGTCCTCTGTTTTGACTATACCTGACCAACCATCACACAGCAAAAGACACAGAACAGACCTGTTGTACAACCATGTAAAATTTCAGTCATTAAAAAATATCTAATAATTAAATAAAATAAGCTCTAAAATAAAACTCTAATAAATACATTTAATACACAAAGAAATAGGAAGGTGGGGACTCAGGTCTACCTGAAGAATGAATCTTAGAGTCTTGTGCATGACAAAGGACAAAACAACGGACATCACCAGAGGCCTGATGGATTCTCATCTATCCATCTCCTCTCTGTTCCAGAGATGGGCACAGCTCCATCTTTCCTGTTTCCTAGTCTCCCCCCCCCCCAATCCCACTAACCTGTGTATTCTGCTAGGGATGGTGAAAGAGCCCCAGCTAGGGATATTCTAATGTCACTAGCACAGTTCACCTCTCTGGGTCTCACTTCCCAACTAAAATGGCAGCTATATGAGAAGACTTCTGTCTTGGTGCCCTCGCTACCTAACTGCACGCCCTCCATTGATTCCTTAATACAGGACTGTTTCAATAGAAGTATAGCTGCTGGTAGATATATTTAATTTTAGCCTCTCATTCTTTGACTTTCAGTATGATTCAGCCTATCTGTTTCGGGCTTTTGGCTTCATTTTAGGAAGCAGATGTTTAACCTCCTGTTCCTTGAGCTAGTAATCGCTATAATTAAGAGTTCTGAAAGAATACTGGAAGGGGTACAACCTAGTTCTTGGATAAAGTTATGTCTGTGCGTGGGAACTGTATTTCCTTCCGATTCCTTTAATTATAATCTGTGCGTCTATAGCATTTGTTTCACATTTAAATTTTAACAACAAAGCTTCACTTGAAAAAAATTCAGTTTCTTGAATGACTTCTTCCAAATTCATCTTTTATTTTCAGTTACATATTTGCGGCCAGTGAATTTGTATGGATTTTCAAGTTTTACATGTTTAACAGACTAAGCTAGGTAATGGCTTGGCTCTGCCACATGAACATTTAAACCCTGAAACTCTAGCGGCTTTAATAGACTAGCACTTTGGCAGAGTGAGGTAAACCAGTTGGCTGTCCTCCACTTTGAGATGGTGCCATCTGGTGTACGGGATGTCCAGGATCAACGTGGTAGAGGAGGAACACTGTGAAAGCGGTGTCTGGGATCTTTTATGGGCATGGACTTCAAGTGATTTGCTTCAGTTTTCCCCAGATTCTAATTGGCAAACGCACACCCAACCCAACTGCAAGAGAAGCTATAGATGTGTAGAAGGAGATTGGTTAATCCAAATGATTATCCAAAAGAAGAAGCAATGGATGGCGGGCAAAGAGAGAGGGGGTACTTGTGAAGCACCATCAGTTTCTACATTAGTTAGAAGTGTTTAAAATAAGTCCACAAAGTAGAAAAACAGCAGGAAGAGGATGATTTTAACAGTGTGCCTTTTCAGTTTGTGTGACATTTCTTTAACACTGCTCCTGGGGCACCTGGGTGGCGCAGTCAGTTAAGCATCTCAGTCTTGATCTTAATTAAGGCCATGGTCTCACGTTTCATGAGCTCAAGCCCCTCATTGGGCTCTGTGCTGCCAGTGCAGAGCCTGCTTGGGATTTTGTCTCTCCTCTTTGCCCTTCATCTGCTTGTCTCTCTCTCTCTCTCTCCCTCCCTCCCTCCCTTTCAAGGTAAATAAATAAACGTAAAAAATTAAAAAACAAAACACTGCTTACTGGACTCCACTGAGGATATTGAGGGTACTGATTCTTAGAATATGTGAATAATCTTAGTTGGTGGCTATGTGTGGAACAGGCAGTGAGGACGGGTTCGGTTTAAAATGAAGTAAAAGTTGGGGTACCTGGCTGGCTCAGTCAGTAGAGGGTCTGACTCTGTTTCGGTTCAGGTCATGAGCTCACAGTTTCGTAAGTTCAAGCCCAAGGTAGGGCTCTGGCGCTGATAGTGCAGAGCCTGTTTGGGATTCTCTATCTTTCTCTCTCTCTGCTCCTCCCCCATTCGCACTGTCTCTGTCTCTGTTGGAATAAATAAACTTTAAAACTAGCTAAATAAAATGAAGTAAAGTTATGAGTGGCCCCTATAAACGGTGACACCAAAGGCACCAGTGTTGACATATGAAAAAGAGAACACTATTCAAGTAGAAGATATTTCTGGGAGGGACAGAAGTAGCTAGATTTTCAGTTTCAGAAAATGTGCTTCACACATTGCCCCTTCCCTCATTTTTATGATTTATGATTGCCTCAGTATTCCTCTTGCCATTTTTCTACTTTCTCTACTTCTCCTGATTGGTCACAATAAAAAAAATTGAACATTTAATCCAAGGGGGAAAATGTAGAAGTTTTGAGACAGGCTAACGTTGCCCCTGTTTTTGTAAAGAAAACAGTTGGGGCTCCTGGGTGGCTTAGTCGGTTAAGCGTCCGACTTTCTGACTTTCGCTTAGGTCATGATCTCGCGGTTTGTGTGTTCGAGCCCCGCGTCGGGCTCTGTGCTGACTGCCAGCTCGGAGCCTGGAGCCTGTTTCAGTCTGTGACTCCCTCTCTCTCTGACCCTCCCCTGCTCACGCTGTCTCTCTCTCCTAGAAATAAAAAAAAAAGAAAACAGTTAACACAGCCAGAGAGCCAGAAAATTAAGTCTGAGGTTCACTTCTGTCATAAAAGATCATATGATGAATAAAAATAGTCCCTTCCCTCACATAGCTCACAATCCCACAGGAGGAGGCGAACTGTGATTGTCACATAACAGGACGTGGGACCTAAGGGCTCTATAAACAAAGTATAATGAGAGTTTAACGAGCACAGCAAACATCTCTGCTTACAGTACAGGGCCTTGTCATGGAAGAGATATCTGAGTGTTTCTCAAAAAATGAGACACATCCAAAGCCAAAGACACCTGAACTAACGTGACTTGGTCTACAAGCATGAGCCAAGTTGGATGTGGGAAAATGACAAAGAACGGTGCTGGAAATATAGGCTGGGAACTCAGGGTGACAGTCCTCCAAAGTCAAATTAAAATATTTGAACATTACTAGGGCACCCGGGTTGGTCAGTTGGTTGAGCATTGACCTCTTGAGTTCTGTTCAGGTCATGATCCCAGGATCATTGGACTGAGTCCTGCATTGGGCTCCATGCTGAACATGGAGCCTACTTAATATTCTCTCTCTTCCTCTCCCTCTGCCTCTCCCCCCTCATAAAAAAAGATATTTGAACATTATCTGGCAAATGATAATAAGCAATCACAGGCTGTAAAATAATGAAGTACAAAGACTATAAGAGAAACTTCCCAAACTGGTGTTTGTAGAACAATGTCCCTCATCAATGTCTCTGGTTCAGGAAACATATCATAAGGTATTTCTTTCTTGGAGAGTCACAAGAATGCCGATGAGCATTATATACACTTGAGAGTTCTTGAAATCAAGAAACTTGTTAACTTTGTTTAGTTCAGTATTTCCAAAATATAACTGAGTATGTATATTAGTTTTCTATTGCTGTGTAAAAATCACCACATGCTTAGCAACTTAAAACAAAACCCACTTACTGGCTCATAGTTCTGCAGGTAGAAGTCTGATGTGTAATGATTGCATATTCTTTGCTCAGGTTGTCACAGGGTTGAAATCAGGGTGTTGCCCGAGGAAAATTCTCAACTGGAGACTCAGGGGTAGGGTCTCAACCACCAAGCTCATTCTCACCTTTGGAAGAATTCAGTTCTTTGCCCTTGATAAACTGAGGTCTCCATTTCCTTACTGGTTATAGAGAGGGACTTTCTATGAGAGGGTCCCTTTCAGGTTCATTCCACATGGTACTCCCTTTCCCCTCAGACAGTTCATAGAATGGACACTTGCTTTCTTTTAGCCCAGCCAAAGCACTCTCTTCTCTTCTCTGACCAGGGTTTCATGTGCTTAGGTCAGGCCTGCCAGTACAATTTGCCTGTCTTAAAGTGGGACTTTAATTACATCTGTAAAATCTCTTCACAGCAGTATGTAATATTTGATGAATAACTAGGGGCCAGAAAACTTGAGGATCTGCTTTAGAATTCTGTGTACTGCAACAAGCAACTTTTTTCATCAAAAATCTTTAAGGTTACTGCAAAATAAAATTCCATGGCCACTGAGTCTGGTAAAAACTGGATTGGTGTTGTAGAAAGAACACTCTGGAGACTGGAGATGTGAGTGTGTAGAAAAAACACACTAAGCATCACAGGTGTGCACACCTGGAAATAGATTAAGAGGCTATTGTGCTTATCAAAACAAGATAAAACTAGCCTCTAATCTAGAGGAAAAAGTCAGTATAACTTGATGAACAAATAAGTGAAGTAGGAAATTGGAATCTTTCAGGTTTTTAGCCCAAAATATTAAGGCACTTGTGCTGTATCAAACATAGTAGAAATTCAGAATAAAAAGTGGTTTTAAATATGTTGTTTGAGTTCTGTGGTATATATGGGAAGAAAAAGGTTGAAACTTTGCATACACGTAGGGGTTGATGATGTCCATTAGGGAGTTATCTCAATGGATGAGGTTCCTAAATTGGGTGAAGGAGCATTGGATAGGACTATGGATAGAGTGAACAAACAAGTTCATTAAAATACAAACGATGCCAAGTTAAACCCATAAAACCATTCCCTTTTTAGGAGAATGCTATAGTTAAATTTATCTTAAGACGAACAAAGTATGTTATAGAATATTCTGTGATATCCTTGTAGATAGATGAAAGTAATGTAGGCGCTCTAAGAGCTGCATAACTATCTGTACTCAAACAGTGATGATTCATGATTCATTGTCAAAAGGATAGTGAAAAAGCATTCATCCTGGAGTCAGGGAAGGATCTGGGCTCTTCCACTAACAGTGAGTTCCCATAACAGATTAAGCAACACACACATACATACACACACACACGTCTTGAATACATGAAAAAAACACATTGTATGTCCTTGAACCCACTTCTCAGGTCCCTGTTTCTCATCAATAGGAATGTTGCTTTAGATATTGTGAAAAATCTTTATCCCCACAATTGTAAGGATTATAAACTAGAGGGAATGAAGCGGCCTCTTCTAAAGCACCACGAAGTTCTCATCTTTGTTCTGCCCTGTTCAACATTTTTCTCTAAGATTTGGATAAGTTCATTTTTAGCAACTATTTGGTTGAAACAAATCTGAGAGACACACTAAGTAACAGATGGCAAAAATCAATATTAAACTGTTGGCAGGAATCTGGAAACAAAAACACAAATAATTGGCCAATACTTGACTAAATAAAGATTGTTGTTGGAACCTAGAGTATACTTCTCAATAAATATAATTTCAAAGACTGTGATAGCCCAGAAGTCCTATTTAGTCCCCAGGCCATGGGTTGCCCCAGCTCATGTTCTATGAGGCTCCCATGAGGCTCTGGGTAGGAACACGGTCTCTTGCTTCCCTGAGGTCAGTCTCTTCCTGACACTGCTTTCCACCCCATGTTTCCATCCTCCAAAAATCACTTACTCTCTCATTTCTTCACACAGGCTGTGCCTCGTGTGAAAATTTTCTTCCAGTCCATCTCAACTAGATGCTCTTCTAAAATGTATTATTTTTAAAAATCTTAGGTGATTACGTTAATATAATGGACCTACACCTTGCATGTTAGCAGTGGGCACTAAAGTTAACATGTAAGGTAACATATCCTGTAGTCAAAATTCCCCCTGAGAATTCTGTAGGAAGACACCACATTGAAGACCAACCTCTGGTTATTAGGTAAGTCCTGCACAATGATTCCTACCTCCTTGGAACAGATTGTTGTTTCCTCAGTTAAGCATCAGATAAAGTGACTGGCTTACATTCAGTGGCCAGATTATGCCCAAAGATACCCATCTTCAACTATTCAACCCACACTGAGCACAGCCAGGGGCTCATTCTGAAGGCCACTTGGTTTTCAATTTCTAGCATACTTTCATTTTTATGCAGATATTCATTGAGGAGAATATGGCTGAAATTACTTAGATCAATATCTATATTCTATCCATCTCAAATGCACTCCTAATGGGGTTGCACTTTACAAGCAAGTTAGGGTAAGATGGCTGACTGAACACCCTGTCTAGGCCTCTGAGACCCTAGAGATGACATTAAGTGTGTATATGAGTGTATTTTTTCCAACGTGCCCAGGAAACAATTCAGTATGTTCTCACTTGAACAGAAATTTTGAAAATCCCTAAAAAGAGATGGGATGTTTGACTGAAAGATCACAGCATGAAATATAAGTCAGAGAGCACTACAGTGGAAGTTAGATTGAAATGCACCTTAAGGTAGCTGAGGGGAGAGCTGGAGGGAGCCTTTGTGCAAATGTCAAGGTCGTGGTTGGGGAACAGCAAAAAGAGCATCCAGGTGAGTCAGCCACTTCCTGTCTCTCACCTGCATGGTATCATCTGTCCCCGTGTCCAGATGTCCTGCTTCTGGCATTCAGGACCCCCCCTCTCCCGACAATCCTTGAAGACAGGCTATGGATTTTAAAATATACAAAACTCACTTAACTATGTAAAAAAAAAATCAATAATCCTCAAACATTTAGGAAAAATTTATATAATTAAATATATTCCAAAGTTGAAACTCTTTGCCTCCAACTTTGACAATTTTTAAAAATGGATAATATCATATGTGGTTGAGAATGTGAAAAAATAAATTCTCTCTTATAGGATTGGTGGGAGTAAAATTATTACAGACATTTGAGGGCCATTTAGCAGGGTTTAAAAAAATTTTCAGGGGCACCTGAGTGGCTCAGTCGTTTGAGCATCTGACTTCGGCTCAGGTCATGATCTCACGGTTCATGGGTTCGAGCCCTGCGTCAGGCTCTGTGCTGAATGCTTTCTCAGAGCTTGGAGCCTGTTTCAGATTCTGTGTCTCCTTCTCTCTCTGCCCCTCCTCAGCTCACACTCTGTCTTACTCTGTCTCTCAAAAATAAATAAATGTGAAAAAAAATTTCAAAGACGAATATTCTCTCAACCCAGCATTTCCACTCCTTGATATGTATCAAAGAGAAATTCTCACACATGTGCACAAAGAGAAAGTCTTACCTCTGTGCGTATAAAAGTGTACAAGAAGTCTCCAGCATTATTTGTAATAGCCAAAAAAAAAAAAAAAAGTAAAGAATAAAACCTCCTAAATATCCAACATAGCAGTAGTTAATAAATGATGGTACTTTGTTATTATGTGTATTGGTTTGCTCTGGCTGTGTAAGTACATTCTCCCTACTGTGTACTGCATGGCTTAAACAACAGACATTTTTCTCATAGTTCTGGAGACAGAATCACGATGTCAACTGGGGTAACTTCTCAAGTCTCTTTCCTTGGCCTGAAGAGGATTGTCTCTGCCACGTGTCTCTCCCCTGTGTTCCTCTGCTTCATTTTAATTAAATTACCTCTTTAAAGGCCTACAGTGTCTCCTGAGGTGTTGAGGGTTAGGATTTCTACATATCACTTTAGGGGGAGTAGAGGA
Source organism: Hyaena hyaena (assembly GCF_003009895.1). NCBI lineage: Eukaryota > Metazoa > Chordata > Mammalia > Carnivora > Hyaenidae > Hyaena > Hyaena hyaena. Next base: position 3,744,131 of record NW_024080648.1, on the reverse strand, counting down.
GAAAATTAAGCTCACAGAACTATTGAATGCTATGTAAGAGTTAAAGAGCAAAAGACTGGGGTACCTGGGTGGCTCAGTCAGTTAAGTCTCAGCTCTCAGTTTTGGCTCAGGTCATGCTCTCACGGGGTTCGTGGGTTCAGGCCCCACACCAGACTCTGCGCTGGAAGTATAGAGTCTGCTTGTGATTCTTTCCCTCCCTCTCTCTCTCCCTCTCTCTCTCTTTTCCCCTCCCCAACATGTGCTCTCTCTATCTCTCTAAAAATAAATAAATTAACTTAAAAAAAAGCAAAAGAATATATGTACATAGTTCTCTAAGATATAAAAGTTAAGTTTCAAATGCAAATTGATCCCATTTACTTAAACAGCATCTGCTTACCTCAGGAGCAGAAGGTGGGCTAGGAGAGATGATCAACTGTATTTTATATGTATTATTTCAATTTTTACAAGAGGACTGCATTTCTGAATTATTTGTAAATCCCACTCGAAAAAAATCCAAAAACTACCAAAAAAAAAAATTCAAAAACTGAGCTTGGGTAGCTCAGTCAGTTAACCACTTGACTCTTGATTTAGTTCAGGTCACAATTTCATGGTTTGTGAGTTCAAACCCTGCACTGGGCTCTGTGCTGACAGCACGAGCTTGCTTGAGATTCTCTCCTCCCCTCCCCCCCCCCCGCCGCCCCTCCCTCCTTTCCTTTCTCTGTCTCACTCTCTCTCAAAAATAAATAAACATAAATAAATAAATTAATAAATAAAGCCCCAAGCCAAACCAAGACAAAACACTCCATGCTTACTGTAAAATTTAACTTGGAAATATAGTCAGTAAAGAAGAAAAGTTCTCCCCTCTGCCTTCTCCAATGTGCCGTGTGGAGTGGACCCTCATACACAGCTTTCTACACTGGCACAAATGGACAGGGCAGGTCACCACAGAATTTATTTATTTTTGAACGTGGGAGGAGCACAAGTAATAATTACACTTGGAGGGGCACCTGGGTGGCTCAGTCAGTTGAGCATCTGAATTCAGCTCAGGTCATGATTTCACAGTTCGTGGGTTCAAGCCCCATGTCGGGCTCTGTGCTGACAGCTCAGAGCCTGGAGCCTGTTTCAGATTCTGTGTCTCCCTCTCTCTCTGACCCTCCCCTGCTCATGCTGTCTCTCTCTCTCAGAAATAAATGAAAAAAAAGTTTTTTTAAAAACTACACTTTGAGAAAAGGCAAGCCAAGAGCACCCCGGCAGACTGAGAAGAAAGGTTGTTTGTATATTTGTATGCTTTTCTTGTTCCTGCATAAATACGACCATATTATCTATATTGTCCTGGGACTATTTTGTCATCAGCTCCACCTCTCAGAATCATTCCTCATCAGAACAGACAGGTCTTCCTTACCTCACCCTTTCCAATGGCCACGTACTGTTTCACGGTGCATATGTCCTGCAATTTATTTAAGTTATTATTTAGAAGTTTCTAAAATGGAAAATTGGACCCCCTCCCCCCACCTCTTCCCATCCCCCTGTGGTAACCACCTTTGCCAGTTTCTATTTGAGTGTTTCTGGTGGGTTAACTTCATAATTTCACGTAATTACATAACTTACTGATTTCCCAGATGGACAATTTGGTATCCCTATGAAAGATGAGAAACAGAAGGCATTTCTCCTACCTGCCACAACCTCTCCCGGCCTCTGGCGCTCCAGGATATGGAGAATTTACAGTGATCAGAGTAAGTCCCACCGAGGCATGACGACTATAGACTCCCACATCTAGTTGCCTTCCTGTACAAAATAATTTCCAAGAGACAGGAAGATGAAAAAAAATTTTTTAAGTTTGTGGACAGGAGGCCATCCAGTGGAGGAGGCCTCCCTGTCTGAGGCCCTTCCACATTCTTCCCCAGAGAGGGGCAGACCTGCCCTACTTCCCCCAGCCTCGTCCCCCTCAAACTCAGGTCATCCTTTCTGTGATGTTCCTTCTCGCTTGGGTGGGCTGGCCATTTGTGTGGGAATTTTTCATGTATCAGCTGGGCTCTCTTTACCAATGTACATCTATGTATCCATTTACAAAGAGTATGGAGAACGGGAGGGAAAGCCCCCCCTTCTCCAAGCGTCCTCTGTGGTCTCTGTAGTAGTTACTGTGTATGCATACCCGTGGGTGGCCAATCTGTTCTCACTGAGTCTAATTTAATGAAGTCAAAGCCTGAAACCACTACTGGTATTTCAGACGTGGGTCCCGCCAGGAGAGAACTTCCCTATCAGAGAAGGAAGATGACTCAGACCCCAGGCTTGTCGCTGTAATTAGATTTAGAGATGAAGGATTGCATTAAAGGGATTACAAATCTTTTCAATTACCTTGATTTAATCTCTTCTATTAACTTAATAGAAATCTTGGGCAGAGGAATCAACCAGGACTATTATGTCATTTGCTAATGAAAAAACTGCATCAAAATAATGAGAGATATGCCCCAGCTGAATGTATACAACTTCTGGCACAGCACAGTAAGACAGCATTATTTGTTCCTTTTTACAAATTTAGGAAGGAAGGAGGAAGGGAGGGAGGGAGGGAGGGAGGGAGGAGGGAACAATCAATTAGTCAATCCCCAAACCAAACCAAGACAAAATATTACATCCTCACTGTAAAATAACTTGGAAATATAGTTAGTAAAGAAGAAACTTCTCCCTTCTTATAAGGCTGAGGGAGGAAATAAAGAAAAAAAAACTCAGGCGGATTTCTCAGCCATCATAACTATTGATTGATGTAGCTAAAATTATGCCTCACGCAATCCAGCCCTTTAGTGAAAGGGGATTGCAGTGCGATGTTCTAGAAGTTTTATGTTCCTTGACTGTCCTGTGTGTGATTCTATGGCTCACACATGGATGTATCCTTGTGGGCCTGTCTATACATATGGAGTTTGGCTGATGGCCCAAGAAACATGTTGTCTGGACTAAGGGTTTCCTTACTAAGCAAATGCCAACAGATGATGTCCTTTGAGGCAAAATCTATAGACCCTGGACTCAAGAGAGGAATGTGTTAAATTTGAAAAGGTGATGTTTAGGAACTGGGGTATGTAACCCTGAATGTAGAAGCATATTTGAATTTATTAAGGCACTCTCTGAGGACACTTTCCTGAGAGAAGATGGAAGATCTGGGGGAAGAGTGTTTTGAGTATTCCTACATAAAAATCTTTCGCTTGCTTCCTGAGATGTTCAGACCTGAATGCAAGAATCTTATTTCAAATCAATTTCAGTGGACTCCAAATTTTGGATCTTGTATTTGATTTCTTCTTTATGCTTACATATTTGTTAAGTTCTTTCTCCCACATACAAGGCTCTACGCTGTGCATTCCAGAGGCCAGGAAAATGAATAAAGCAGAGAGGCCTTCATCTCCAAAGGGAATGTGGGAGACAGAAGATCTGAAGTGAAAGGAAGGGTAATTTGGGGTAATTGAGGGCAGGCAGAGATATGCAGCCTGGTGGCTGAATACGACTTAGCAAGCCAGAAACTCCAGACTGGAACCCTCCTAGGTAGGAGCAGCTTGAAAATATTATCTCAATATCTGACTGTTAACGAAGTATTTCCTCAGATCTGGGGTCTGAATAGAAGCTTGAATAGCAAGGCTAATTTAAAAATCGATTTCGGTGTCCAGGTTACGTATACTGAGTCCTGCCGAGTACTGTCAATACCTTGAATCAATAGTTACCTCCCATGTCTGTAGGCAAGTAAGTGCTTAATATGTCATAAACAGAGATGACTGATGAGGGCTTAAAAGAAGGATCTGACCCCTACTGCTGAATCCCTCCAACACACTGTTTCTAAGTTCAAGGTCTTCACAGACAGATAAGATGAATGCATTTTAATATGTCCTTGCTGGAAATCATCGGACAATAGCATCTCTGTGAAATTCCTGGAACCAAAAGACTAATAGACTTAAATATTTTACTGCTGTCAGGTTGGAAGGCTCTTGGAACATTGAATTTAAGCTGGAACATTAAGTTTAAGCTTTTCAATCTTCTAGCTACTGGGTATGGACTGAGTGATAAGGACAGTGAGATGGAAATGAAAATATGCCCAACGAGCCTTTGAGATAGTCTTTACTGTACTTTGATCCATCCGCACATTCCCTGATGCAACCACTGTAAGTAATCAGAACCCACTTGTGAGTCCTTATCAACCGTGGTGAGAGGGCGGAGAACACCAGGATGATTCAGACTGCTTATTTGGGAGTGCTACCCAACTGCGAGTTAGATATTTGCTAAGGCTGGTCTTAAAACATAAAAAAGAGAAAATCATAAATCACAAAAATTGAGATCTGGCTGGAGGGAAGAGTAACAACTGGTTTTTATACTGTAGGTCAGGCACGAAGCTAGGCACATGACATTTCCTATCTCCTTTATCCTTCAAACACCCACAAAGGTAGGTAGTCTTACTTATTGTAGGATGCAAGCTAAATGTGTATGTCCTTTTAAACCCCTCAGCTGTTACTTAGTGTAAGTTCTGGTCCCCTGAAGGGTCCAGTGTTGGCTCATCCTGTGATGGGATGAAAGTCCTATAGCAAACGTGAAGATGCTAGAGCAAAAGTGCTCTGCTTAATAAAAACAGAGATGGGGCGTCTGGGAGGCTCAGTCAGTTAAGCATCTGACTTTAGCTCAGGTAATGATCTCATAGTTTCTGAGTTTGAGCCCCATGGCGGGTGAGCCCTGCTTCTCTCTCTCTCTCATTGTCTCTCCACCTGCTCACTTGCACTCTCCTCTCTCAAAAACAGACAAAGATAGAAAGGATAAAAAGAGTAGAGGGGAAGGAAGAGAAAAGGCTGCATGGGAGACCATCCAAGGATGAAGGGGAGGAAGCTGAGAGGCCGGCCACTGAGGAGGGATATCAGGATGGACAAGAAATGTTTACGGAATTTTAACATGGTAACTTACTTGCTAAATGACTGCATTGTAAATCATTTCCTCCATTTCTACACCCTGCCCCTTTTAAAAAAACACCCTATTTTAATAAAATTGAGATTGAATTTGCTTTGTGGAGAAATGCTAAGTCTTGCCTTAGAGAGGGCATGGAGTGGGAATAGAGGCTGCCAAGGTCAAGGATGGGAAGCAGCAACTTTGGAAATTTACAGAGTTGGGGCAGTTGAGATTCCCAGAGTTTTAGCAACTTCTTCAAGACATTAGACGTAGGATGTGGAGCCAGGATTTGATACCCGATCTGTATGATCACAGAGTCCTTTTCTCTTTTGTCAGTACCTGTGGTTCACTAGTGCGGTCCCTGGGCCAGCCATAGCAGCAGCAGTCTCATCTGAGAACTTGCTAGAAATGTAAATTCTCAGGCCCCACCTCAGACTTGCTGAATCACAACTCTGGGGGTTGGGGGGAGGGAGCAGCAACCTGTGTTTTCACAAGCCCCCCATGTGATTGTGACTCATGCCCAAGTGTGAGAACCACTGTTCAACAGTAAAGACTCTATCCCACACTGTCTTCCTCAGGGATTTAGGGACCATCAAGGTCAACCTCTTCGTCCTACGAACAGAGAGCTGAGATTCAGAAAAGTGAATTGATTTGTCCAAGGTCAAATGGCTAGTTTACAAATAATAGCTGAAATTGGACTCAGACTTCTTTAAAGGTTTTAATCCAATGAACTTTCCACATTCTTGTCAAAGTCTCCAAAAAACTCAACATCGCCAAGCCCGACAGGAACTTCTCAGTTCCATCTAACCAGAGCTCTTGGCAGTGTTTGAAAGAATTGGTCACTCCTCCCTTCTTGAATCAGCTTGATCTCTTGGCTTTGGTGACACCACACTCTCCGGGTTTCCCTGTGAACCAGGGGCCAGCCTGATGCTGCCAGTCAGGCATTGGTGCTGTTTAGGAGCTCGCCCTGCGTTCACAGCTGGGCCTTGTTTCTTCTAACGTGGCCACTTTCACAGAATATCAACCTCAGACAAGGCCACTCTGATCGCTAGGCATCAAAACAAACAAAACAAACAAAGAACAAGCAAAACCCAACTGCTCCTGATGCTGTCTTAACACAGTCCTACCTGTGAACATTGTCCAAACCTACAAAATCACAAACATCCCCCCTATCCTGGCGAATCCAAGGGACCGCTGCTTCCATATCAATTACAGCCTGACCCTGGCTCTACTCTTCTCTTTTTCTCCATAGACTTGTTCAGAAATCCAATCATAGAATTGTTCTCCCTGCCTGACAGCATATGGTCTAAACCAAAAAGCCCTGCATGGCTCCCCATAATCACCTGACACGAGCGCAAATCTTATAACGGAGTCATTCTGACACTCCTACTGAGATGTCTGTGGTCCCCCAAGGGGTGTGTTTCCCTTTGCTGCATCGCGTAACAAACTCAACTTTGCTCAGTTACAGGCATGTTTCTGGAGACCACAGATGCTGCCTGCCTCACTGCTGTACTGCTCTGTCTCTTTGCTGATCGCCTTCCTCTTCCCCCTGTCCAGAGCCCAGTTTTGCTTCACACTCCCCTCCCCTCCGCTTTTCTTCTCTTCCCTCCACGCTTCCTCTACAGGCAATCCCATCCACAGTATTTACATGCCGATGGCTCCCAAATTTGGGTATTCCAGTTTCCCATAAACTTTGGTCTCTTGTGTTCACCTGTCTCTACCACATATCCACGGGAATATCTAATAAGCTTCTCACACTTGCCCATAATTAAATTCTAGATTTTTTTTCCTTCAAATCTGGCCCACCTCCAAAATTCACCATCCTAGAAAATGGTACCACAGTTGATTCAGTTGCCCAGGTCCAGAAGCATCATAATCACCCTTGACAATCCTCAATCTCTCTCTCAGAGCATCCAGTCCATCAAAATCCTGCGAGCTCCACCTCTATATTCTGAATTCAAACACCTCTCACCAGCTTCCCTTGCAATATTCCACCATCACCTCGCTGGCAAGAACATGTGGTTTCCTAGTTAGCCTCCAGTCTCTATCTTGGCTCCATCTACTGGGGTGAGACCAGAACCTGGTTAGTGTAGCAGAAAAGAAATTTACTAGAAGCCACGTTAATGGCTTGTAGAATCAGTGGGAAGACTGAAAACACAAATGCAAGTTTGAGCTCCCACTGAAAACTTTGATGATCCACCGTGGAACCTGGCCACCAAGGGAGCCACTGCCATGTCTACAGCCATTCAACTGGCAAGCACATGCATCCCAAACCATGCTGCTTTGCCGCGAACAATAAGCCACCGTGATCAGGAGAAGCCCCTTCTCCTGGCAATGATGCTCTCCTGCAGAAAATAGAAAAACTAAATGACTCAGGGCCTTGACCTGATGAAATCTCATGCAAACGCACCTCTCTATCACAGGAGATGTGGTTTTTAGCTCTCTGGTCTTCTCAGGATGGGGGTGGGGTGGGTGGAGGAGGGTGCGGTTCTCTAGAAGGAGGCTGGGGTAGATATGGAGCACCAAACCTCAGGACCCATTACACTCCCCTACTGCACCACTCAAAACCCAGAGTAATTCTGTTAAGCGTAAGCCTTACCTTGCCTCCCCCCTGCTCAATACCCTCACAAATGGTGTACCATCATGCTTGGATAGGATCCCAGGTCCTTCTAGGATTTGATCTGGAAGCAGGCTCTTCTTCTAAGCTCTTCCTGTCTCTTTCTCTTGCAGGCCTTCTGGCCTCACAGTTCCTCAAACATGCTAGAACACGCCTGCTTCTAGATCCCCTGTTGCTCACTGTGCCCAGAGACTATCTCTTAGACACTTACCCCATTTATTGCCCTACTTCACACAGATCTCTGGCCAAAGGTTAAGGCAGCCCCCCAAGTACCCTATTGAATAGCACTGCCCCTCACCCCCATCCACACCTCTCCTACCTCACCCTAGCCTCTCTGTCACATCTCTATCGTTTTCTATGTCTGCACTCTGATTCAGTTTTTCTCATAGCTCTTATATTATCTGGGATTCTATTTTTCTGATTAAATCTGCCTCACCTCACTGAAATGTAAGTTTCACAGCTTTGTTTTCTTCTATTGGGACCAAGAACAACAGTGTCTGGTACATGGCGGGTGCTCAATATATATTTGTTGAATAAACTGATTATTCAGTCCATCAAGATACATATCAAGTCCCTGAAATGTGGGGGCTAAGACATGTCGGTATCAGTAACGAAGTACATGCAGTTCAGATCTACAATTCCTTATCTTCAATTCTGAACCCCAATACGCTCTATTAACTCAAAGATGGATTTTTAAATTTAACTCATCTACTTTTTTCATGGAGAACAAATTATGGAAACTTGCTATTCAGACTTGGGTATTTGGCAAGCACTTTCTTGAAAATGGAATGAAGGAGATCTATTCCGTTAAACAAAATAACTGACAGTGTTTAATTGCTCATGATAAAATTTAAGCTTTTACATGAAAATTAAAATTTTAGGGGACACGCATTCACTATAGTGACTTTGTCAGCTTTCCAATGCTTGATGGCTTTTCTGATGAAATCAGTGGTGATACTAATGAATGGAATTTTTAAATTTTGTTTAATGGAATGTGTTAATATTTGGGAGGTCACCATTAGTCTGTAATACTTGCCAAATGTCCAATACATCAAGTTGCAAAATGTACAGGTAAAAATGTAATAAAAATCCAAGGAAGATCAATGGATTTTAACAAATTAGACTACAAAAATTTCATTGATAACGTTTCAGATTCCACATTTTTACTAACCTCATAAAAATTCTACATATCAAGTTGCGGTGTCTTATCAGAGGAAAAATACCCACTCTTATCTGAAAATGTTATTAAAACACTTTCCTTTCCCAACTACATATCTGTGGGAGGCCAAGTTTTTTTTTTCGTATACTTCAATCAAAACAGCATATCATGGGGACACCTGGGTGGCTCAGTCGGTTGGGCAGCCGACTTCGGCTCAAGTCATGATCTCACGGTCCGTGGGTTCGAGCCCCATGTCGGGCTCTGTGCTGTCCGCCCAGAGCCTAGAGCCTGCTTCAGATTCTGTGATTCCCTTTCTCTCTGCCCCTCCCCCACTCAAGCTCTGTCTCTCTGTCTCAAAAGTAAAATAAACATTGAAACAAATTTTTAAAAAAAGAAAAAAAAACAGCATATCACGACAAGTTGGAAGTGGAAGCAGATAGAAGAATCCAGCTCTCTTTTATTAAGCCAGGCAGTAAAGAGATTTTCAATAACATAAAATTACATTTCAAGAATGTAAAATAATACTGCTCTTCTCACTGTTTTTGTTTGTTTTGGAAAGTATAGTTTTGTTTTGTTTTTCAAGATTTTATGTAAGAGGTCAAAAAAACCTCTTTTTTTGGCCAGGAATCTGTTGTTGTCTGCCTTGAGCTCCACTTAGTCATTTGGAGGCACAAACTTGGGGGGGCTTAGGCTGAGTGGTAGTACATTTTCCTTTAGGCTATTGAGAAAGCACAAGGGTCACTTCCTGCCTTGTTTATATATAATCACAGGTGGATTAAGGAGAATTTGAATTCCTTATTTCAAATGTCAGTGTTCAAAACATATGCTTATGCATTGTTAAAAAAACAAAATTGAAGTGAGTAAATTTGGAGTTGTAACTGAACAATTTATGAATTGTTATTAAACAGTTTATGAATCAGGCAGCATCCTATCTATCAAGCAGAGGGTAACTCTCAGGAGTTGTAAAAAAAAAATCTAGTTACTTTCATAATAAACATATAAATCTGTGTTAAAACATAATGCATCTTATGGGGTTTTTTGAAATTTTTAACGTTTATTCACTTTTGAAAGAGTGTGAGTGGGGGAGGGGCAGAGAGAGAAGAAGACCTGTATCTGAAGCAGGCTCCAGGCTCTGAGCTGTCAGCACAGAGCCTGACATGGGGCTTGAACTCACTGACCGCGAGATCATGACCTGAAGTCAGAAGCTTAACCAACTGAGCCACCCAGGCATCCCTCTTATGGTTATTTTTAATGAATTAATAAATATTTCTAAATTTTGTTTTCACTTCTAACACAGTAAATATTGATAGATATATCCCATAGGAACAAAAGCTCTCTGAAGTCCTCTAATTTTTAAGATTATAAAGGGACCCCAGAACAAAAAGTTTGAAAACCACTGTTTTAAAGCATTTAATCAAATTAATATATAAATTTAATGGCAATGAAATAATAACACTAACAGTTTATTTTATGCAACTCAATCAGTTAATTTTGAAGTTCATTTGGAAAAGAAAATATGCATGCATAACCAAGAAAGCTTTGAAAAGTATATCGATGAAAAGGAACATCCCCAATTTTATTAAAACCTAATATAAGACTATAGAAATTTTAAATGTGTAGTTGGTGCAGAGCAGAAAGATGAATGGAACAGAAAAGAAACCTGCAGAAAATGACCCTTAAAATATAATCATGGAAACTCATTAAGATAGAGACATTTCAAACAAATGGAGAACAAACAGTGTGCTCAAATGTCAGGACAGATTTGGGAGAAAAGGGTAATGTTAGATCTTGCTTTGGTTAAGATTCTGAGTTCTGGGCAATAAAATCTACTGGAACTAGCTTAAGATAAAAGGAATTTAGCAAGGAGGATGTCGAGTTCACAAAATGCTGTAGTGAATAAGCGAAGAAAAAGATTCCAGGCTGCATCTCCAGGAATGGCTACCAAAACCACACCCACCACAGGACTAAACAGCCAAGGGAACTGATGCACCAGCTACAAGAAGAAGCTGCAGAGGGGCGCCTGTGTGGCTTAGTCGGTTAAGCGTCCGACTTTCGCTTAGGTCATGATCTCGCGATTTGTGGGTTCGAGCCCCGCGTCAGGCTCTGTGCTGACTGCCAGCTCAGAGCCTGGAGCCTGTTTCAGTCTGTGACTCCCTCTCTCTCTCTCTCTCTCTCTCTCTGACCCTCCCCTGCTCACGCTGTCTCTCTCTCTCCTAGAAATAAATAAAAAACATTATTAAAAAAAAAGAAGAAGAAGCTGCAGAACCCGGAAGCTGTACCACAGCAGTTGCTTCGGAACCACGCCCTTTGCCAAAACAGGAATCGATCTGCATAATTAGAAGTAGCTACCTTCACTGCTGATTCCAGAAGTTGCTGCCTCTGCCATGATTCAAGCCTGCAAAGGAATGCCCATGCACTTGTTTTTTGTCTCTCTAAACAACTCAGTTCAAATGCAGTTCTAAGTACCTCCTGTTGGAGAACCAGATTCACACCCCCAAACCCTAGTTACCTGGAAGTCTAGGAGGGCAGAATGGTCATTCAGTGAGGCATTTCACGGCGCTGACCATGATCCTTATTTCACACCACAAAAGGCATTATAAGAAAACACAGGCAAGTATTTTCATAATCTTGGGAAGGAGAAAGATTTTATAAGCAAAATATAAATCCCAGAAGCTCAGAAGATGGATAGTTTTGACTACCTAAAAACAGAAAGCAGTTTTATGACAAAAAAATACACAAACAAGATTAAAAAGACTTGTAACTGACTGGGAGAAAATATTTGCAACATTGAGAGCAAACAAAGGATTATCTAGAGTGTATACAAGTCTCTTACGAATCAATAAGGAAAAAAAAATCCAACTATGAAATCCAAGAATGTGAAATGAATAGGTAACTCACAAAAGAACTATAGATGGCAAAAATTTTGAAGATTTGAACGTTGTTCAATCTCCTTAACAATTAGAGAAATGCAAAATAAAGGAGTAAGGAGGTATTTTTCAAATCTAGAAAATTGGCACAAAAAAAATTACAAAGAGTTTTAATGTCCAGAAATGACAAGGGGGTAATATCATACACTGTAGTTGGGACGATAAATAGTTGAGATTTTTGTACAAAAGCCCTGAGGAACATTCATCAAAATTGTAAATCTACTCTAAATATCCTTTGATACAGATATTCCACATCTCACATTTCAACCTGCAGGAATACTCACGTGTGCACAAACGGACAAATGCAATGATTTTCGTTATGGCTGTGCATAATGACACATTCAGAAATAATGTAAATCTCTATCAACAAGGACATGGTTAAATCCACATGATGGATGTCACAGCAGCAATTAAAAAGAACGTGGTGAAGCTACGCATACGGATTGCAAGTTTTCAAGACACACTGTGGAATAAATAAAGTGAGGTGCAGAATGATAGATACGGTCAGACATTTAGGGAAGAACTGCTCCCCATCACACCCATCACATCTCCATAGACAAACACGCATTGGTGACGACACAGAGGTCTAGAGGAATGACACGCACTCTCAACAAAGGTTACTTCTGGGAAGAAGAGCGTACGCACTGAGAATGAGGCTGCGAAAGGGGCTTTTTGTTCCCATATTATTTAAATTTTTGCCAAAACATACTCGGATATTAGTTGCGCCATTATAATGTAAAAGCTAATTTTGCTGCCCTTATAATATTTGGCAATAAATATAGATTTTTGCCTTACTTACTTATAAGATACATATTTCTTGATCTTATCATTGGAAAATGCTTTATATTTTATTTTCTATTTATAGGATTCATTACTGAGCCTTCAGTTATAAAGTCAGCATCACCTACTACCACCTTCCTAATTTCTCCCCAATAATTACATCCCCCTTTTCCACCTCCATACAAGCATGAATCTGTGATCAGTTATAGAAACCACACAGGAAAATGAATATATGATAGAAGACTCTAAAGGAACCTTGTCTTTCCTGAAATCATGCAGCAGTATTGATTTAGAGCAGTTGAATCATTACCATCTCTTCTGTAAATACATCAATCAGCCAGAAATAGCTTATGAGAACTGAACTTTTTCTTGCTCAAAAGTGCTGTGAGTGTAGGGTAACCGAGAATCATGGAAGACTTGAAATTGTGACTGGAGGAATTTGTGTTAAATTTAGTGATAAATTTCCCATCTTTGAAAGTTATTAAATATTTGGAGAACTATAAAACTTTGATGAACACCTACTCTAAGGGAAAAGAATGTACCTCTATCATTGTCAACGGCACTTTAGCTATTCCACAAACATTCTTTGAGTGTCTCCCATGTGCCAAGTTCTCTGTCGCTGGGAAGTATAAAGATAAATGAGCCATGATTTGCACACAAAGAATTTATCAAACCTGTGGGAGAAATGAAATGCACTCATCCATCCATCCATCCATCCATCCATCCATCCATCCATCCATTTGTTAACAAGTATTATTGGGTGCTAATAAATGTCAACCACTGGGCAAAGCTCTAGGGACGTAATGGTGGCCAACACTCAGCTAAGAACGTATAATAAGGGAACGGAGCTGTGTAACAGCTTAGCAAGATTATTCTGCATCTCATATGAAACAAAGCTTCAAATGGGGGACATTGTGCTGAGTCATGTGAAGGGTTTTAATAGCTAAAGATGTGGAAGGAAGGAACGTCAAGTTGAAGAAAGTAGAAGCAAAGGGAAGAGAAACATAGTAGAGCATATACCGGCGTAGTGCATAACAGAAAGTCGGTACATGCTAAACACGATAGGGTATTACATGCTGTAACAAACAACCCCCAGATTTCAAGACTTCACATCACAGTCCAGTTCAGTATTCACAGGGAGGTTCATGGACCTATGACTCTAGGAGTTGTTTTCCACATGAATTCTGCATGTGTGTATGTGTGTGCATGTGTGAGGGAGAGAGAGGGGCAGAAAGAGAGACAGAGAGATCATATCTTGAGAAGGATGTAGGGAGTAAGGACTAACACTGGAAAGGCATACATCACATCTTTCCACATTCTTTTGGCCAGAATTAAGTCTTATGGACATGGTCCCACTTAATAGAAAAGGAGACTAAGCTGTGCAGTTTCCCCATGAGCCAAGGAGGTAAACGGACCTGGTTTCTTGAACACTTAGCATTATCTCTGCTAGATTCAAGACTGTGTATAAAGGCTAATTCATACAAGGGGATTCTGTTTAGCATTTAAATATTTAGTGTTTAAGAACTGATATACTGAACAGGATCACGATCATGTATATTGCAAATAAATGTTGAACATTTTGCAAGATAAAGTGTTAGATTCTGAAATGCAAGAAATGATATAATCTACTGAAGGGGTTGACAATTCAGGCAGAGATCAGGACTTAGATATAATGAGAGAAATAACACAATGTAAGGAATGGTAAGGACCCATATACAGAGCAGCACTTTATAAACCCTTTAGTTTACAATTCATGTAATAGTACTATAAAAAACATAACGTATTCTCTGGATCTCCATATATAACTTTAAGGTAGGCTTATAGTCTTCCCCAAACACGGAGACAAATGTGTTGCTTTTTTAAAACTCAGAGCTTTGGGGGCGCCTGGATGACTCAGTGGGCTGAGTGTCTGACTCCTTTGGTCCAGGTCATGATCCCAGGGTCATGGGTTGGGCTCTGCTCTCAGCTGGGAGGCTGCTGGGGATTCTCTCTCCCTCTCCCTACGTCCCTCTCCCCTTCTCTCTCTCACACACATAAAACAAAAATAAAACTCAGAGCTTTGAAAAAGCAAATGGAAGTTGCTGTCCAGAGAGTAATTATCTGCTCTCGGAGAGAAGCAGTAGTTCATGTAGCTGTCATGGTGATTTCTCCAGCAAGGCTTCCGAAGGACGTTACTTGATTGCTTGACGAGGTAAAGAAAAAAGTTTTTTGACATTTTATTTGGATTATTTGCATTTCTCGTGTACAGGTGGTGCATCATAATCATTAAGAGTATTGGCATTAGAGTTAGAACCAAATCGTTTCAAGGCACAGCCATAGCATGTATTGGCATTGAGTGAGTTACTCAACCTGCCTTACCTCAGTTTTCTTATTTGTAAACAAACAAAAGACGGGCAGTATCAATAAGTATAATAATATTCCCTTGGGCTCTCTTATGGATGACCTGAGTTAATGCAGCATTGTATTTTGTCTACCAGCTTATGATACATATTTTAAAAAGAGTTTATGATGATGACGCTAAAATCAGTGTTTCTGGAGATTATTTAACAGCATGGATATGTTGCACCAAGATACAATTTAAAGCAAAAATAGATATATCATCCTAATTTTGATTTTAAAAATATTGGATGGACAGGGACAGACAGGAAGGAAATGCCCCAAAATGTTAACAATGAGGTCTTTAATTGGTGCAGTTATGGGTTTTGTTTTGTTTTTCATAGAATTCTAAATTATCAGATATTTTTAGAATAAACATTTGTTTCTTTCACACACTCTCTTTATCTCAGAAATCCCTTATACCTTTTAAACTTGGTATGCACACATAATTGCTTTATTAACATGATGTGATTCTTTTATGTTATTTTCTCATAAAGACAAGATCTCCCTAAGGAAACTCTTTGCTTTACTCTTGTGTTAGAATAACTGGCCAGCAGCATTAAAAATTTATCTGCAAAGAATCAAATAATTTTCTCTTCTTTTGTTTGCTTTTAGATTTTGTTTTTCTCTCTTAGTAATAGCTCAATAGTAAAGAGCCAAAATATCATTTCATATCCTCGTTTTTACCCTTCTTTCTCTAAGATGCACCGGGGTCCTGAACCAATACATGTTGGGAAAAAATCCAAATAATTTTTTAATGTTTATTTATTTTGACAGAGAGAGTGCACACGTCGGGGAGAGGTGCAGGGAGAGAGAGGGCTGACAGCAGACAGGGCTCGAACTCACAAACTATGACGGCATGACCTGAACTGAAGTTGAATGCTTACTCACCGACGGAGCCCCCCTCCACACCCCCAAATAATTTCTAACATACAATCTCACTAAGAGTTGAACCTGATAATCAGAGATACATAACTCTAGAACTCCAAGCTATTTCAGATTTTCATTAAAGCTGGAGCATTAATATACCAAATTTATATATATACTATAATTTATGAATATAGGTATAAAATGAATTTTTGAAAAAAATGCATGTTTATTTCCACATAAGATGGCTTTCCCTTTTGGATGAACATTTCTCCAGTCAACTCTTGCAGAGTTAAAAGAAAGTTCTTTTAACACGTATTCAGTTTGGATACAGGAAATTGTGCTTGACGTTTCTCTTACATTGTTCTCTTCAGGTTATACTGATTTGATTTCTGATCAGATAGAACTGAGAGCATGAGGAAAGTCTACCTATATTACATTACATTTGCCTGTATGCGGCCAGACTCGTTAGTGCAGAAAAGCTTTTGCCTTGGGGAATGAAAGAGCCACTGTCCAAAATGATGGATGAGTCTTCTCCTGCAAGAATAGAAAATCCATGGGCAGAGGACTTTTCCACCTGTCTGCCCCTTGGCAGTGACTTACCCTCTGGGCCATTTCACCTGCAATCTTCCCCTTAGAAAAGCATTTTCTCCTGGTGTGTGACTTATGCTGGGTGATGGCAATGTATTTTCACTTTTAAAACAAAACAAAATGGAATGGAACCCCCCCAAAAACCCCAAATATTCTTATTTGGCCTTTTGTGGTTGTTTTGATCATTCAGTTGGATGTTTTAATGCTTTTAATCACCTTCCTATTGATGATATTTATTTGCTTATTTTGGGGGCGCCTGGATGGCTCAGTCCGTTAAGCGTCCAACTTCCGCTCAGGTCATGATCTCGCGGTTTGTGTTCGAGCCCCGCATCGGGCTCTGTGCTGACAGCTAGATCAGAGCCTGGAGCCTGCTTCAGATTCTGTAACTCTCTCTCTCTCTGACCCTCCCCTGCTCATGCCATCTGTCTGTCTGTCTGTCTGTCTCTCTCTCTCAGAAATAAATAAAAACATTTTAAAAAGTTATTTGCTTATTTTGTTTCCTTTACTTCTTTCATGTTAAATGAGAAAAAGGAAGTACAAATTCCAGGTCAGCAGTATGAGCAGTTTTCTGCTTAACCAAGGACAGTTTCCCCCGATGACCAGTGCACAGCTGCTCCGTGGGCTCTAAAGCATATTCCCTGCTCTGGTCTCACCCAAGTTCCTAAAAATGGGCTGAAACCTATCGTTGCAAACCCCTTCCCATGTTATTTTATATCCTGACTTGACAGCTGTTTTCAAACATAACCAGTATCTTTCCCATAACGGAGAAGACGAGACCATCTGGAGATGGAAAGAGAAACAAGATTTGCAGAGCTGTGCTGTAAATATCGGCCTCGTTCTTTGTCCCAACACCTGAAGGGACTTTGTGTTTTGCCATGTCTCCACACCCTTTGTCAACACCACATCAAGGGATTTCAGCTCTGGAAACGACTCGAGTATCTTTGAAGCATGACGTGCTGTCTGATGTACGGACTCCCTCTTCCGACATCAGCCGTAAGCGAGCTCGCCTCCTTGTCTGCTCGTCCAGTGACAAAGAATTGTACCCTTTGAAGGGTCCCTGCTTTCAGGCAGTTCAAACTCCAGAAATATCTTCCTCTTGTTGAGTCTAACTGTTCTCCCCTATAACTCACTTTGGCCGGCCCAAGTTTGCCCTGTGGGGCCTCTCTACGTCTCCTTCCTCTTTCCTATTGCAAGTCCTTCCTACGCTCTTCATAGAAGTTAAGCAGAAGCTATGACCAACTGTTAAGTCCACTTCCAATCCTTTGAAATCCAGCTTGGAAAATAGAAACATCCTACTCAACCTTTTCCTACCCCATCTACTTCCCCGATTTTCCTAGAACTGACTTGATCATAAATGAATAAGATAAAGAACATACCAAATCCCTTATTAACTTAAAACTTTCTAGATCCAAAAAAAAAAAAATGCTTTATGTTTTAAGAACTGTGTGGAACCCTCAGTGACCCTGTAACTGAACTCTCTCACTTTTCAGGTAAGTAATCTAAGATTCAGAGATCTTTATTCAGATCAGGGTCAAAGAACTCAGGTTTTCGCAAGGATTGTGGAAAAGTAGTATTGTCTTGTTCTCAGAAGATAATAATTGTGCTTTGACAATTGCAAACTTTCTTATTGTATAGTTTTCTGAAACTATTTTAGAGTAAGGTAACTTACTTTATATATTAGAGTAACATATATTAGTACCTAACCTTAAACACTATTTTAATTTTTTTTCAGAAGTTATACCCTCAGGGGTACCTGGGTGGCTCATTTGGTTGAGCATCTGACTCTTGGTTTTGGCTCAGGTCATGATCTCGCGGTCTGTGGGTTCGAGCCCCACGTCAAACTCCCTGCTGAGATTGTGGGTGGAGCCTGCTTGGGATTCTGTCTCTTCCTCTCCCTCTGCCCGTCTCCTGCTCACTCTCTGTGTGAGTAGATACACACAGATCTACTCCATTCTTCCCAGAACTGACTTTCATATAAACTCAAGATTACCGTTACCAGTAGGTAGATGCAATCCAAATATTTAGCCAGAAATCTGACATTTCATTTTACCTAACAAACAGGATGTAGCATGACAAGGAATTTAGCTGCACTACAAGATGGGGCACATATGGCTGCGTCTGTGACGTAGCCGTGAACAGCTTGTTGGTAAGTGAATGCTGTGGTAATCGTGAACTCTGTATTTAAAACAATTGGACTTGCTTACACTACTGCACTTGAGAATTTAAAATAATATTAAAGAAAAGGAATAAGACAGCTTTCCACATGTTGATACTGCTTCTCACACACTTGATTGGCAACGGCAGGGATGCAATATCAATAAAATCCATGAGGACCGTGCTGTGGCTGCAAATAGGAATATGTTTTGCTCCAAAACTACATACAATCCCTTTCTCTTTAAAAAATGTATAGGAGAGTATAACAATGACAGTTTCACCACCCAGAGGAAACCACTATTAACATTTTGGTAGACTTGGCCAGTATTTTCCCCACACAAAGCTATAACCATGATACTTATAAAATAGTGACCCAAATACTTTTTCAGTTAACATTATATTGAATCTCCAGGTGACTCAATTGTCTTAAAAATCATAAATCCATATTTTCTCTGCATGATAGATATTCTATTTTTTTCTACAGCACATTCTCTGTTGTTGGAATTTGTTTTCCGGTCTTTCTTTGTGTACCATGACAAATCAGGTCATCTCTCCCATTAGCTGTCCACTCCACGCCCAAAACAAGCAACACTTAGACACACACACACACACAAAATCATACTTGAGATTTTGTGTCTGAGAGTGCTTCTTGCAAAGGAATTATATAACAGCAAGGTGGGGATGGGGAAGAGAGAGAGAGAGAGAGAAAATATACCAGGAGACATTTGTCATGCGCTGTTTCAGCTAAAAGCTGACTCCAAAAATTACAAGATGACAAATAACAGCTCATGAAAGAGCAACAGAGCAGAAACCAGGAGAAGAAGGACCCAGAAGCAATACCCAAATGGCTCTAGACGTGGAGAAGAAGTAGGAAAAGAACACAAGGGACAGTGGAGGATGACACAGTTGCCCCCTTGGGGCAAAGGGCACAGTGTTGTTTAGCATCTTCAGCAAACAGTATGAACTGTAGGGAAGAAGAACAATGGGCCTTGTACTGGTGGGAATGGCATATTATTAGTGAGGACAAGAACAGTAAAGAATGTTCCTGGTAACACTTTTGCTAGACTACAAGAATTTATATGTTGTCATGCCGGCAAGGAAACCGGGTGGTTTGGAGCTAGATGGCCGTGGAGTTGTGGTCATGAACGCGGAAGTAAACAGCTTAAGTGGCTGTGTGTTAAAATTAGCATCTGAGGACATACCTGCTGTGTGTTTTAACCAATACTGCACAGGACAGAAAGAGTCACGTCCTTCTACCTCAGAAAGAAGTAGATGTATCTGTTCCTTCAACAAAAACTTACTAAACACCCCCACCGTCATGGCTCTGGGCCAGACTCTGAGGGCACAGGATGAATCCTACCCCTGTGTTTCCTTTAGGGAAAGATGGGGCGCGTGAGTTTTTTGGTCTTTTTTAACATTTATTTAGTTTTGAGAGACAGAGAGAGACAGAGCATGAGTGCGGGAAGGGCAGAGAGGGAGACACAGAACCGGAAGCAGGCTCCAGGCTCTGAGCTGTCAGCACAGACCCCGATGTGGGACTTGAACCCACAAACCTTGAGATCATGACCTGAGCCGAAGTCGGACGCTTAACTGACTGAGCCACCCAGGCGTCCCAGGACATGTGAGTTTTGATGACATTCTGTAATCTTCCTTCCAGATACATATTTCAGTTAGGAACTACACATCTTATTTGTAACGTCTGTAACAATTCAATTAATGGCAGAGATCTCACTAGACCATAGGTTCCGTGACAGGAGGGGCTTTATTTTATCTGTTTGATCACCATTGTTTTCCTAGCACACTACCTGGCATCTAATTATGGTTCAGTAAATGCTCGTTGAATAAATAAATGAATGAATCCTTTTTATAAGAGTTGGTGACACGTGTCGTAAATAGGATATAGATAAAGATAAACAGGATTTAGATTTCTAAAAAATTCTCAGGACACAGAAATGAATACCAGATAAAAGCTCAAAGGTTTGGGGGAAGAGATGGGCTTGAAAGTCAGGAGACCAGATTGAACAATTATTATAATCATCTAGGTGAGAAGTAATAGGACTAGAACATGAACATGAAGGGTAGAAACAGTAGAAGGGAGAGGAGTAGATAAGTAAAAGTATTACAAAGATACAATGGGCAGATGGTGGCCGCTGGTGGGATGAGAAAAACGGGGAGAAGCAAATAGTTTAAGGACGGGCCAGATGTGCTAGGGATTCATAGAAGAAAGCAGAGAGTAGCTGGATTGGGTCAAAACAGGGCATCAGATCTCACATTCAAACGTACTGAGGTCACTCTGGGAGAGATGGCAAGCAAATTGCTAGCAACGTGGATCTGAAAGTTTATGAGAAGAGCAACTCAGAGACACAGATTCTTTTATCCATCCACACAGAAATTCTGCTTGCAGTTATAAAGGTGGATGAAGCTGTCCAGGAAAAGGTTATGGAGAGAGAAAAGCAGAGGACCGAGGATGGGTGCTTGAGAAGTATTGCGATTTTTGGCAGGGCTGTTTTTTCTATAATTCAGCAAGACAGAAAGCCCATAAAACCCTATCAGATAAGAAACCATCGATTCCTCCATGCTGGAAAGTTCAGTTTACCCCAAAGAGGTCTTGAAGGCTTCACAGGTCTGGGGAATACCGGTTCCTTGGATAAAGGCAGGAGCTCTAGCCTATGTTAGCACCACGGTGGCTACAGAAGTGAAGGGTTTAGGACTTAGGTGGATGACATTCTGGACCCTTGATCCCCAGGCCACTCTGACTGGTTTATTATTGGGAAGCCTTTGAAACCAATAAGGTGAGAAAGCTTGAGCCTTTTCTATCCCTGATTCTCAGACCATTTTGTCTAGTCATTCTGGGATCATTCTGGGAGCACCTCGCAATTTCTTCCTATAAACCTGTAAGTAACCTCAACTCAGTTCACCATTCCACTTGTTTAGAAGTCCAATTTTCTTATGTACCAAGATATTATCTTGCTAAACTAGTCAAGATCACTCAAAAATACAGAGTGACTTTGAAAGGAGGAAAAGGGAAGGAAAGAACACAGCGATGGTTTTTTAAAGTCTCTATCGTGGTAGTAATAGATAAGCTCCCAAGTGGTTAATGCCAGTCCTCAGACTTGGGGTTTTATGTGTAGTAGATGGCCAAAGTCGAAATGAATGAAATAGCTACCTAAGTATCATGCAGCACAATCCGAGGCTTATCGCAGTATATGCAAATTAATCAACTCAAATGTATGCACTGAGCTCTAACTAAATGTTAAGAACTATGATAGGCAATGAAGACAAACTGAATAAATGGTCACAAGCTCTAGGAAAACAGCTTCTATGAATTTCTACATAAATGTCATAACTTAAATTAGAGGTGTGGAATTTGGGTCTGTATAAGTTGCAGAAATCTCATGACTTTCCTTGAGGCCAGAGAGGTAGCTTGGAGCCAGGCCAGGAGGGGATTTGTGGCATTTAAAGGGCCATGGAGGGGCGCCTGGGTGGCTCAGTCGGTTGAGCGTCCGACTTCGGCTCAGGTCATGATCTCATGGTTCGTGGGTTCGAGCCCTGCGTCGGGATCTGTGCTGACAGCCAGCCCAGAGCCTGGAGCCTGCTTTAGATTCTGCGTCTCCCTCTCTCTCTGACCCTTCCCTGCTCACGCTGTCTCTCTTTCTCTCTCAGAAATAAATAAAACATTAAGAAAATTTTTTAAAAAAGAGCCATGGAGAGCTGGTATTGGATCTCAAGCAGAAGGCACATGAAATAGTTCGGTTTTAGTACTTATTGATTTGTATTTTTCTCCATATTTCCATTAAATAAATGGTTAAAAATAATAACTGCTAAATTCTGGATATAATTTTCATAATGGTTCAGAGAAAAGAAATGTTATATTTTGTGGAAAAAGATTTACTTCACTAAAAAAAATTTCAGGTAAAAAATGTGGGTTGATGTGCAGACATTTGATTTCACATAACATCTCTAAGAAGGAATCTTCTGCTTTTATTAGGCAGAAAGACCACAAGAAAACCAGCGCCATGGACAGGAGAGCTATGGCTCTATTTCCAGTCATGGCAGCGTCACAAACGACCAGTGTGTTGTCATACAATTGTGTTCATTCAGGTCATAGAGAAGCAGGTTTTCTACATTGATCTTACTTATTATGAAGCTACATGAGAAAGTAAGGAAGCCCAAGGTCAACAAGGAAACACAGCTCCAGGCAGTATAGCTGGGGGAGTTCTCAGTGGCCAAGCCATCCATCACTCCCACAGTGTGACTTGGTCATGCATACTGGACTCAGCTTAACTCTGTCTTTCCCTCTCTTGGGGCAGTGAACAGCCTGGTTAAGAACACAGGCTCTGCAGCACTCACTGTGTGGATTCCAATCCAGGCCTTGTCTTTAAGACACTTAGGAAAAGATCTCATCAGGTCTCTTCCTCTATATAGCATATATATATATATTGCTGCTTCCAGCCACTGCCATAGGCCATGAGACAAACTAGACAATTCTGTTAGGCCGACACAAATCCTTTGTTGGGTTAGTCACGTGACAGTAAATATTGTACCTGCGTGTGAGGAACCACCGTCACTGCCTTTCTCTGAAAGGCTCAGGCAGATCAGGTACTCAGAGAAACTTGGCCTGCTCTCTGCGCCTCAAGAGGCGCGTGCCAGACCCAGAGTTAACTAATTAAGGAACTGAGTTGATTAAGCAACATAATAATCATATAAAATAATATACTATGCAATAAGACATAATATAGACAATATCATATATATTTACATATTCATGTTATATTTTCAATAAAACATATTTTATATAATTACAGTTATTATACATAACGTATTCACTTATATTTATTTTCTATAATATGATATACACATATATATAATAATAAAGGAATTTAGTTAACTAAGCAATATAAGACAGATATTTTAGTTTAGTTAGTTAAAATTTCTATTTTAACAAGCCAAATTGGGAAGTTAAATGTAAACTTACAAATAACAGGAGGACACTTGTTTCATGCTCCACAGTGGCCTAACTTCTGTTGAGTCCATCACCGACATGCTTCATAATTAACCGTAAGAAAAGACCCATTGTTTCTATACAGACTCTACTTATTAATAAAACGGTTGTCAACAAGGGGCACCTTCCAAGACCCCAGCGGATGCCTGAAAGCAGGGACAGGACAGAACCTCGTGAAAACTGTTTTTTCTTATACACGCGTGCCTCTGATAAAGTTCAATTTAGAAGTTAGGCGCAGGAACTTAAAACAGTAACTCAAAACAATAACTCATAATAAAATGGAATCATTCCTCAAATATACTGTAATAGAAGTTATGTGAAAGAAGTCTCTCTCTCTCTCCCCAGGTACTTTATTGTTCTGCATTCACCCTTCTTCTGAAGGTATGAGATGATAAAATGCCCTGGAAAAGGGAGGAAGTGAGGTGAGTGACTGCAGCGCTGTGACGTAGCATTAGGTGACTGCTGACGACAGATGTTCTGACATATCAGGAGGAGAAGTATGTGTTTCCAGACTGCAGTTACCAACCAGGTAACTGAGACCACGGAAAGTGAAAATGTGGGTAAAGTGGGAGTACTGGAATCTTCTGTGTGGCCTCACTGTATTGTATTATTTCTTTAACATTTTTTTAACACAGGGGCACCTGGGTGGCTCAGTCAGTTAAGCATCCAACTCTTGATTTCGTCTCAGGTTGTGAGATCGAGCCCTGCATTGATCAGCGTGGAGCCTACTTAAGATTCTCTCTCTCTCTAAATAAGAAAAAACTTTTAATAGAAAATTTCTATTTTAACAAGCCAAATTAAGAAATGTCATAGAATTGGGTGTCTACTTGAGAGTAAATATTAATTAAAAACTTTCTTAATGAATAACATCAAACATCACAAATAAGGAGATAATAATTCAATACCCTGCCCATCCTTCTCATCCATGTACCCAACCTGCATCAGCCATGTTTGACAGCCATATTTTATTTTATCTTTTTGCTGAGAGATGAAAGTGAAATTCACAGGTACAAAAAGAACACAAATGCTATGTTCTAGCCTCAAGAGAGAGAGAGGGCTCTACGTCTCGAGTGTACAAATTTCCTCTACAGCACACTCTTCTTTCTATTTCCTTGGTCATTACCCACATTCTGGTGGTGGCCATGGAAATGCCTCTTATGATGGCCTCAAATAGAATCATTTCATTTTTCTCCCTGCCTCCAAATGAGGAAATGGTAACTCAAGTCCACAGACCTCTAGGGATTCCAGAGATCTGCTTTAGCCAGTCTGTAAAATCCCAGAAAAATACATGCAAATATTTTTACATTTGTTTCTGACATAGGAGAGTTCCAAAACTTCTCTCAGATTCTTCGATGAGCCTAATACCTACAAAATGTGAAGAGCCTCTTCTCCTGCCATATCTCAGAAACATAGTAAACAGACTTTCTTACTTTCATTCCTTAGCTGATTCTCTGTATCAAAATCCTGCACCTGTCACCGGCTCTGGGGCGCCTTCCCTGATTGCATCCCCCATAACTGATTTCCCTCGTGCTTTCCCACAGAGTTGGAAACAATTCCCTATGTATCTATCACATGCTGCTGAGACCCCATTCATTCGACAGCTGTTTATTAGGTACCTACTATGTTCAAGTCTCTATCCGCATTTAGGTGTGCCTCGTCCCCTGGTGGACTGTTAGAAGATGGCAAGGGACATCACAGTATCAAATATATAGATCTTGCGCTCAAGGACATATTGCGGCGGTAGCTCCACAGAACAGAAAGAAAAATGAGCAGTGGCACTTCAGTGGGCTGGCATCCAGCTCAAGAAAAACATGTAAAATCAGGCTCGTGATTCCCACTCCCCACCCCACTTTTAAATGCAAAAGGGAAACTTCCACAGAAAAAGAAATGTCAATTTGATTATCCCCAGCATGGTAACTCCCAAGTAAAGGTTCCCTCCCCTCCCCCAACAGAGTGTTGCACGCACGGGCAAATTATTTCAGAATCACAACTCTGTATGCGCCACCCACCCTCTTGCAGCACCTTAAATACACCAGTGTCTGGGGAGCCCCGGAGGAGGGTGCCCACAACAAAACCGCCTCTGGAAAATGCCTCAACATGAAGTTCCTTCCCTCATGCTTGGAATCAGGAACATCAACCTCATACACAAAGGGCAACAGGGCAGTTTACTAAATATGTTAAGTTTTCAATAATGAGCACGAGCATATTTTTTAATTTTTTAAATATTTATTTCTGAGAGAGAGACACACACACACATAGTGTGTGTGTGGGTGTTGTTTAGAGAGAGAGAGAGAGAGAGGGAGAGGGAGACACCGAATCCAAAGCAGGCTCCAGGCTCTGAGCTGTCAGCACCGGGCCCCACGTTGGGCTCGAACTCACCAACAGCTAGATCATGACCTGAGCCCAAGTCCGAAGCTCAACCAACTGAGCCACCCGGCGCCCAGAGCATTTTATTTTTTTTAAGTACACAGGCCTCGGGTGACTAGTGAGTTGTTTACTAACAGGGCTTGGAGATTATCCCGCTAAGGACTTGGCATAAAGTAGTCAAACCCTATTGTTACAGAAGCAAGAGGGTGTGCATGGGGCGGGAGGCGTGTCCAATTTTTAGGCACAGACTTCTAACCTCAATGCCGGCCCTCCTTCCGACAGAGGCTGTTTTGATGGGTCTGGTTTTGCAAAACTCTGCACAGGCTAAGCATAGTGTTTCAGTGAAAAGATCTGGAGACTCTAAGCATTGGCACCTTGGACTTCGGTTATCTCAGAAACCCAGTGGAACGTCTCCGTTGAGGTAGGTGGTTGCAAGAATCGAAGGAGAGAAGACTCGCTAAAGCGTCACGTAGTTGTCACCCCTAGGCACCGCGTTGCTGCGCTCCGGGCCAGCCAGGTGTACTCCCCTCGGCGTCCTCTCCCACGTAGGACGGGCCACGCCGGGAAAGACAGACGCGGAGAGCCTGGGAAGGAGGCAGGAAGGTCACCGCCATCCGCGGGCCGGGCGGGAGCGGCAGAACCTCACATCCCGGGCACGCTCGGGCGGGGCGTCCCCGAGGCACTGGGCAGGGAGGCGACACTCCCCCGGCTCCGCTCCGCCGCCCCCCGGAGGCTGTCAGTTCTCCCGGCCTGAAGGCGCCGCGGGCCTCGGTCCCCGGGCGGCCGGAGCCCAAGCGCCGCCTCCGGAGAGGTGAGGGCGGGGCGGGGAGGCGGGGACGGCGCTGGGGGCGGGGAGTCGCGCGCCCCGGGCCGCGGGCGGTCGCCCGGCTGCTGTCGCGGAGCCCGCCCGAAGGCCCCCGGGCTCCGGGAACGGCGCTTCCCGCGCGGGGCGCGCGCGCGCGCGAAGCCTGGACCCGGGCCGCGGCGGGAGGTGCTCGCGGAGGGGCCGGCCCCGAGCTCTGGCCGCCGAGCCGCGGCCCGGGAGGCCTCCGGGGCCCTCGCCGTAACTTCTCCTCGGCAGCCCGGGCACGGCGCGCGCGCGCGCGCGCTCCCGCTCGGGCACGCGCGTCCCGGCGCCCCGCTCCGCCGCGCGCGCTCCGTCTGTTTTCCCCTACTGCTTTCGCTCTCACACTCTAAAATAGGTCAAGGGGTGGAAGTTACACCGGGTACGGCCCCCGGCTCTGATGCAAAAGCAGCTTTCTGTCCCCGGCTCCGGGAGAGCGTTGCAACTATTCGGTTCGGTAGAGTCTCCCGCCCCCACACCGTGCAGAAAGCGCCGGCGACCGTGGCGCTGACAATGGTCCGCAGAGGGGAGCGGCGGCGAGCCTCTTTCCCACCCTAGTTCTGCCCGCCCTCCCCCAGCACGAGGGGAGTCGCGGGTGCGACAGGTCGCTTCGCGCGCTCGGGTCCCCGTGTCCGGGGTCTGACCGCCTAGGTGAGTTCGTGCTCTCTTCCTCTGTCGTTCCGGTCGCCAAGAGTGACCTGTTTACCTTGAAAACTTAGACGTGATGAAAACTGGAGAGGCTGCCTTGCAGCAGGGGATTGCAGGATGTGCTTCAGATGTTAACATCGGATAAATCAGAACTCGGAGCTGCAGGGGACATGTTTAGAGTCTTAAAGGTGAAAATGAATTTCTGTTTTCACGGAATGCACGTGTATCTCTCCCTTTAGAAGCTATCGCTTGGGAATTGATTTTTAACTAGCAGGAGACCGTGAGCTAATCACTTAACGCCAGAAAGCGGTCAGAATATTTTTAGGTGATCTGAAAGAACTTATGCACATAGTCAAAGCTGACAACAAAAACACAGTTTAGGAAGAAATTTCAAAACGGGATGGTAGGGTTTGAGTAATATTGCTATAGGTGTATCTCATGGTATTACCTGGGTTCTTTGTGGTAAATATCGTAAACATACAAACGCTTTATGTAGAAAGAGGGCAAGGCTGTGAATATCTCCGTGCAAAGCTTTATATCGGTTTGTATGCATGAATTTAACCGTATATTGAACGTTTCCTGTGGTCAAAGAGCTAGAAAATTCTCTATATCGTTTTGAGGTTAAGGTTGCTAGCAATATTACAGGCAAATGATTGACATTTAACTCCTCCTTTCAGCTGTTAAATGTAATACTATTCATGTGGCTCATTAGCTATGGGATCTTTGACGTTACTGTCTAATGAATGGTTAATTCGGTTTGAAGGGACAATTGTGGGTTTTTCTGCCCTTGATGCCTGACTGAACATGCAGTGTAAAGGGCTCTCCAGTGTTGGTGAGGGATCTTTAGAGGACCTCAGAGGGGAGCGTTGTTTGCAAAGAATGAAAGCGACTCCCTGATGGCCAATGATTGCACATAACTTCTTTTAAGGGAGACCTTGACGAGTTGAAAAGTACTTGCTCACTAAGAAGACCACTCCAGAGACCACTGCCTTATGAATGCCTTTGGTCAGATTTGAGACCGGACCTCCCTATAGGCTCTTCTTGTCTTTCAAAAGAAAACCTATTTCTAGAAAGGTTCAATTACTGTAATGATGTTCTTTGGAAATAATTTGTCCTTTTGTGTGTGTGTGTTTTGATATAGCTAAATCACCAAGGTAGTCAAGGTTTTAAGAAAAATTTTACTTACCAGCGGGGTATGAAATTGAAAATACTATGTCTGTTAATTCTGTTTTAAAATGGAGGGGCAGAGGTGCTTTCCAAATAAATCTTAAGTCTCTGTTTACATGTATTTTCTAAAGCCAAATCTTAATGGGGATTAAGAGGACTCTAAAGAAGGTATTTCTGGTGCGTAGATATGTGAATACTTATATGCATATCACTATAAATAATTCATATGCACCTTTAGAAGACTAGTATCCAGAATTTGAAACAAATGATGAAGGTTCTATCACTCTATCCTCCACAAAGGACCACAGAAACTTGGCAATATATAGGACCTTAATGTTGAGGGGAAAAAAATGCAACTAAATCTTTCTTTACTGCACAGTGATGTTCTGATTTGTATTGTAAACAGGATTGGAGTCAAGCTCTCTTGTAATTTAGCCCTGGGTGTGACGCATTGTTGGCGTGAGGCCGTCAGCACTTGTCTGTGCGATCTTATGTTTCTACCTGTAGGGAAATTAGGAGGTGCTCTGAGAAGATGGGCATGAAAGTATTGAGAGGCCAGGGATTTCTTTAAGACCACACTGAAGGAATAAAAATGGAGCCCGATTCTGGTATGGTTTGGTCCCTGGAAAGTCTGCAAGTTAAGTGCTGGTTCATGGCCAGTTGAATGTCCTTCAGCTTTTGTGATTTTCTTCTCTTGATGTCCTAAAAGGACACGTAGCATAGGACCCCTAGCCAAGAGGTGTCCAAGAGGAGTTGACAGCATTCACTCTGGGCACTTTCTTCCCATCCAGGCAAACTTCTAGCCACTCAAGAGAAGGAATTTAGAGTGTGCACTGGTACAGCTGCAAGGAATCCCATCTCGGAGCCATTTCCTCACCTGTGAAATGGCCGTAATGAGCCTCCCCGATGTGCTTGTGAGAAGCAAATGGAATAATTTGTATATAATACCGAGTGTGCGGTCAGCACTCTGTGAGTAGTCGTACAAGCAGGAGAAATGTGTTGCCTTAAATGTCATCTCCAGGGGGCTCTGGAGGGGTTCCTGCATAATTGACAGAACTGAACATACAGATGAACGGGTCACTCTCCTGTCCTGGTGTACTTAGTATGCTCTCACAGTATACACTAGAGTATACACTAGGCTTCTAGTAGTTAGTCCTTTGGGAGCTAGCGGCTCACCTGCCAAACTTGCATATCTTCCACCTGACACAGGCCTGTGGCATATCTAGAGTTAAAGAAGTTACCTGCGGTGCTTTTTGGAAATGATGATGAGACAGCAGGGGAGGGAGAGAGGACCAACTGAAATTCTAAAATAGGAGTTAAACATTTATTTGGCCAGTTTCTGTTAATGCCGTTAGAACTATGGCCCTCATAAAACGATAATAATTTCTAGTTTCCCCACAGACAATTACACAGTTTGCAGTGGAGCATTG
The DNA here is from genome assembly GCF_003009895.1 of Hyaena hyaena. Lineage (NCBI taxonomy): Eukaryota > Metazoa > Chordata > Mammalia > Carnivora > Hyaenidae > Hyaena > Hyaena hyaena. The sequence goes on along the minus strand of NW_024080648.1, from coordinate 3,714,315 downwards.
GACTTTGGGGATGAAACAGCAGTAACATTCCTTGAGCTTTTCAGTTCAGCGCTGTCTAGGCACCGAAGGCATTATGCTGAGCCTTCAGGAGACCATAGCAAGAAAACCAGACCTAACTTCCCAGGGAACGCATGTCTGCTGCCACACATACGCAAGCCTGTAATTATACCGGAGCTCGATGCCAGGCAGGAAAAACATCAAGGGCAGAAACAGGGAATTTGGCTTGTAAAGGGAGGGATATCAGGAATGCTTGCTTAAGGTGGTGGTATCGGGGTTGTGTGAAGGTCCTTGGGGAAGGAAGAACATTAATATGGAAGGGACAGCACCTGGGAAGACTGCAGGTGCACATATACTGTAGTGGGGGGACCAGGAGAGCAGGTGTCTGTGAGGAAGGGTCAGTGTTGTGAATGAGGTAGGCTTGGGCTCCGACAAACATTTTCGTGTCCTTTATATCAAGGAGTACAGTCTCAGTAGAACTCTTGTTTTGTGTAAGCATCTTACCTTACGCTCTCAATGATATGTAAATATATGTATGTAATGTAAATGATGAATGTAAAATGATATTTACAATCATTTTTTAAGCTGATCAGAGCCTAAACCAATATGTACCTTGATTGATTAGTGTGTCAGCTCTTTGCATGACTAATGGTCTGACTTGAAAACCACTGGGATTAATTTTCTTTTGAAAAATCTATCAGATTTTTGTTTAATATACACATTTTGAGGATTTCAGCTCTCCTACACACACACACCCTACATGCAAATTATTTGTATATTTCCATTTTGTGTATTTCCAGCTTCTCTCTCTCTCTCATATATATACACACAAATAAATTTGTATATGGGTTATGTATATTTATCCAGTTTGAATTTATATATCTATTCAACAGCTGTAGGGACAGAGTCACTTGCATCTCACCCACGGAAAGGCCCCTGAGCCTGTACGAGAGGCCTGAGCCCCGCTCTGGGAAGCGGAGAGCGAGGCCGTGCAGGGCAGTGGCGGGAAACAGCATCTTTGTGCTCCCCCGTCCAGGCAAGGTCAGGGGAACATCTGGCATAGGATTCCCTTCGCCATATGCTTGCTTTATTCACTGTTATTCCCTGTTCTCATTTCTCTTCTTCTTCCTTCCTCTCTCCCCTATTTGTCATTTGTTTCCCTTTCCATGGGTCCCCATAATTATTTCCTCAGCCCTTAAAATTATGCTTTGGCTTTAACCCGAGGCCATGCGTGTCGCCCCTCCCTTGGGTAGGTCTGCATGGTATGGCCCTTGACCTTCTCCCTGTTCTTAATGTATAACCATATGTGTCAGATGGGCACGAACTTTTTCTCCTTTGCTGTTCTTCAGAACTGCTGCCTTGTGCACTGAACACCCTCATCTCTCCCTTCTTCCCTGTTCAGGGAGGCTGCAGCTAATAGAAACTATCCCAGCTACTGTAAGCAAACACGGTTTTTGTAGGGAGTTAGGTGTTCACAAGGTTGGAAGAAAAGGTTGCAACGGAAAGGGGAGAAGAGGATCCAGGCTGAGCTCTAGGGGTGACCCCAGACACCACAGCTGCTGCCATTGTTGCCATGGTGTGAAGGCTGGGAATCAGAGCCACGAGCTATTGACAGTCAAGGGCACAATGATCAGATTAGCTGCTTACAAAGTGCGACTCCACACAGGAAGCCAGTGACTGAACACAGCTACTAATGACAAAAACAAGCTAGCAAGCCTATCTTTTTTATATACGCTCTCCCTCCCTTCTCAACCCACCTCATCCCACCAGCAGAGCCTGATCTGTGCCCAGAACCCCAGCTGCAAGGAACTCTGGGAAATGTAGTTTACACCTTTCCAGCCTCCGCAGTTGAGGAACACACACTTGAAGGAGACTGGAATGAAAGCTGAGTGACACCCCATCACATCTCACATATCTAAAACATAATTCATCAGAGCCTGAGCCAGCATATTTCATTCAAGGCAGGTAGATGATATATTGTAAGAATCCAAAAAGGATCTGGTTGCTAACCAATTTCCATTTCAAACAGATGGATATTATAGTCATTACAGCTGAAATTGCTGGAAAAAGCATCAAGCAAATAAATAACTAAAAATTACCAAGTGCCTGCCTCTGCATGTGGTTCTATTTGAATGTGAAATAATATCCCTTTGTTCTGGTTTAGTAATCAAAGTCAAATACCAGGAGAATCGATTTCTAAAAAAGTCCTCCTCACCAATGGCCCAGAGAGGCTACATTCAATGCATAGCAATACAAAGAAAGAATGAAGGGTCTGGTAACAGAAATTATAGCTCCTGGCGGGCTGGCTCTTTCATTAGATGAGTTATCTATGCATCTCTGTTTCTACTAAATCTTTCTTTCCTCTATAACTTTAATGGTGCTTTTTTTTTTAAGGATCATGAAGATAGAAATGACTTGTTAATTGGAGATTAAAATAAGAGCATTGACTCTAATAACATATTTTATACGCTGGTACTTGTCAGATTCTGTTTTTGCAAACCATTCAAGTAAATATGATGGACTATCTACTATTGTTAAGTAATAAATGATCATTTATTGGCAGTCAGAAGTTCCACTGGCGCATCTGGGACTTAATCTTGATTACTGAATGAAATCATTTTATATTTGCCTCTGATATTTGGAGCTAGAAAATGATAGCAGAGTAGCTAAAAAAAAAGAGGGTAACTTAGTGAATTTGTCAGTCTATCACATATATCTATTTTGAATTTATTTTTTGTCTCAAAAGGCAATAGTCCATTCAGATATCTTATCTGGTAGATGGTAAAAGCATTTAAATGCAGAATTACAAATGCTGCCTGGGGAAAGCCACACTATAACATGAATATGTTCTTTCAAGTCCAGTGGTGACGCCGAGTTTAGCCAACCCACTCCAAGCTGCCAAAACTAAACATATCAAAATAAACACAGGCTCTTGCTCTTTAAATGCAGCTTCAAGACAAATCCACTCTCCTCCCTCCTGAGCCCCCACCTAAGCCCCAAGCACAGTGTATTCTCAAGAGGGAAGTGTTTGAATCTAATATTACACTATTACTTGATTAGTTGTAAGGGAAAGTAAGTAGTATTAATCTTTCTACGTTACAGTAACACATGATCTCTGCTTTCAGCTTCCCATAATTTTTCTCTTTCTTTCATATCTGAGCAAACATTCAGGAGAAAAACCTGGATTTCCCTCCCCCAGGGTTGTAAGAGGGATGAGTTCTTCAGCTATATGGAGCATAGTGGCAGATTAAGTTGTCGGACACAACTCCTTTTATGGACTGAAAATCAAAATGGTGTGGGGCACCTGGGTGGCTCAGTCGGTTGAGTATCTGACTTTGGCTCAGGTCATGATCTTGCGGTTGGTGAGTTTGAGCCCCGCGTTAGGCTCTGTGCTGACATTTCAGAGCCTAGAGCCTGCTTTAGATTCTGTCTCCCTCTCTCTGCCCCTCCCCTGCTTACTCTCTCTCTCTCAAAAATAAATATTAAAATCAAAATGATCTTTTGATTTTCTAAGTGTATTATAAAGTAGAAGAACATCCAAATCTAAATTCACTCTCTGGTTAGATCATTGATAGGCCAAATTGAAGCAGGAGGTGGGTAGGGAAAGCATGGTTTTTTTGGTGTATTTTTTAAAGCAAAATTGGAGGACAATCAAGGAAGACTAGTATCTGAACATCATTGAGTGCTCTGTTTATTCACTGACTTGAGCTGTGCCTTTTAAGAAGCTCCTTTGTGCCAGGATTGGTGCTGGGTGCTAAGGATAGACAAGTCTGTGAGAGACCGACACTCTGAGGGAGACCGGCAAAATGGTACTCTCATCGTGAGCGTGGAGAACTGTGGCTTTCTCAAAGAAAAAGTGGGGTATTTTCTCATGGTCAGGTGGAAAGCAGAGTTAATTGAAACAGACATATCTCTGACTTCAAAGACTATCTGCTGCTATATCTTTAACAACAGCAAACGACAAAAAGGCGCCCAGAAGAGGCAACTGTTTAGGACTGCGCCTTTTATCTGCTCCCTTTAACCTGCAGAAATGGAAAGCAGCTTGTCCAACGTTAGAGGGTTTTAGTGTTTAAAGAAATAATGAGTTTGTAAAGAAAGAGGACTGCTTTTGGTACCTTAGTCGATGTTCAGAAAGTAATCTCTACAGCGCCCGGATAGCCTGTGACTTTCCGCTCAGGTCACACGATCTCACAGTTCATGAGTCCCACTTCCAGTGGGCCCCGCTTCTCTCTCTTTCTCTCTTTCCCCCTCTCCCCCTCCTCGGATTCTCTCTATCTGCCCCTCGCTCACTTGTGCCATCTCTCTCTCTCTCAAAAAAAAAAAAAAAAGAAAAGAAAACGTGAAATCTATTACAAACAAAAATAAAAATAAATTTAAACAAGAGACAATCTTTAATCTTTAAAAAATGTTAAGGGTGGCAGCAAGGGAAATCTCAGTCCTACCAGCGACTTCGATCCTATGACCACAAGAATTTGAATTCAATTCCAAAAATGGGCTTGGAAGTAGATTTTCCCCCAGAACCTCTGGATGACAGCTCAGCCTGGCCGATATCTTGATTTCAGCTTTGTCACATCCTGAGCAGAAAATTCAGGTGTGTTCAAACTTTTGCTCTACAGAACTGTCAGCTAATAAATGGGTGCTGTTTTAAGTTAAAAAAAAAAAAAGTTCAGAACCCATAACATTCTATAAGACATTGAATTTACTTATTTTTAAATTTTTTAAAAATATATTTATTTATTTTTGAGAGAAAGACAGAGCATGAGCAGGGAAGGGGCAGAGAGAGAGGGAGACACAGAATCCAAAGCAGACTCCAGGCTCTGCTGTCAGCGTAAAGCCCGATACAGGGCTCGAACTTGTGAACTGTGAGATCATGACCCGAGCTACCCAGGTGCCCCTATAGGACACCGAATTTATAATTAGAGTAATTTGAGAAAATGCAGGCATTTGCAGATGAAAATGGCCATGCAATGAAACAGATCTAGGGGGACCACATGACTTCGTGTTCAGTCTGGGACACTGTTAAGAGTGAAAGGGGCACTATTAACGACTGCCCTAGGGAAAGAGCGGAAATGGGGACTCCAGGATTTACGGTCACCCAAGATTAAGACACTCATTGTGTAACATGATTGCATTAACTGCAATACTGATTTCTTGAAAATTGTGTAAATATATACGTAACATAACATGTACCATTTAAGCCATTTTGAAGTGCACAGTTCAGTAGCATTAAGTATATTCTTCTTGTGCAACTCATCATTCATCTCTAGAATTTTTATCATTGTGATCATTGTGCAGCGCTAAAACTATACCTATTAAACAGTAAGTCCCCGCTCGCCTCTCCCGTTAGCTCCTGGCAACCACCGTTCTACTTCCTGTCTGTGAATTTGACTACTCCAGGTGCATGACATTAGTGGAGTCATAAACTACCCTTTTGTAGCTAGCTTGTTTCACTTAGCATAATGTCCTCGGGTCTGATCAGAGTTTCCTTTCTTTTTAATGATGAATATTTTTCCAGGGTATGTATTTCCACATTTTGTTGATCCATTCATTCGGAGGCAGACCCATGAGTTCGTTTGGCAATTGTGAATGATGCTTCTGTGAACGCGGGCTTGCAAAGATCTCTGAGCCCTTGCTCTCCCTTCTTTCCCATTCACAAAATTGAGTTTGAAATGAGGAAATTTAAAATGGAGAGAAAAAGAGCATTCTTTTCCTTTATAGGATCTTTCTGGTCATCGTGTAGCACAGGACTCTGTCAGACTGGAGCCTGGCTATACCTTACAGAACTCAGCAGAAAAATCAGTGGTTGCAGATGATCTAAAGAAACTGCCTGCTGAGAAAAAGCACACACGGGCTCATATTCCATCTCCACACAAGTAAGAAAGCTAGTTTTTCTGTCTCCACCACCATATGCATTGATCACGCATGTTTGTAAGGGAAAAGGCCTGGCAGCTAGAACATCAGACTCTGAGTCAAGTCAATGGCCTTCAGCCTCACAAAGAGCCAGGAAATCAGCAGCAGGAGACTGAACAACAGAAGGCTCCCGTGTGACCAAGAACATCTTTGTGACACGCGGAAATGAACTTCCTGGAGACAGGCAACAGAACCAACCAACAGCCATCTGTTGATTTGGAAGCTGAGATGAAAGGAGACAGGCTGCAGGACCACGGACCTTCCAGATCCCGAGAAAAATGTTCTTTTCGCTGTAGAAGTAGATACCATAAAGTCAATGTCAAGAACATTGGTACATATGATCTCAGCTTAGATAATCCCTTTATGGAAATAGAAGCTTCAAAGTAGAACTCTGTAAAAATTTTTTTTAATGTTTATTTATTTTTGAGGGAGACAGAGACAGACTGTGAGCAGGGGAGGAGCAGAGAGTGAGAGACACACACACACCGAATCCGAAGCAGGCTCCAGGTTCCAAGCTGTCAACACAGAGCCCGACGTGGGGCTCAAACCCATGAACCATGAGATCATGACCTGAGCCAAAGTAGGATGCTTAACCAACTGAGCCACCCAGGCGCTCCCAAAGTATAACTGTTTATCTGAAATGTTAAGCACCTTTATTTCCACTGGGGATTTATAGTCTTGGAAAGTAATGTTGACATGTCTGGAACAAATACAGAATTGCCAGCTCTCCCTCTCTGAGTCTCTGTGGCAGATGTCAGCCCTCTCTGGAGTCAATGAAGAAATGAATTCATTTGTAACAGCAGCCTTGAAGGAACTTGATAAACTTTTGGTCATTGGCCATAACCAGGCTTCAGAAAATACATTTGCAGAGGTTAATCTGCCAATCTCTCAGAAATGGCAGCCAAGAGCCCAATAGCTATTAAGGAGCTTTGAGAAAAATGGACCCAAAGGGAATAACTTACAGCTTTCCAGAATGATCAGTGCCCAAAAGTCTGTTCTCACCCAGACCACACCTGTATCAGTGGGGACTGAAATATTAACAGGCAAGTCCACATGAAAACCTGCACACAGATGTTTATAAACGCCTTTAAATTGCAAATAATCAACATATCCTTCAGCAGGTGAAGAGATCACCTGTGGTTATAGCCATAGGATAGAGTGATATCCAATGATAAAAGTATCTAGTAAGCTATGAAAAGACATGGCGGAACCATAACTACATATTGCTAAATAACAGAAGCCAGTTTGCAAAGGCTGGATGCTGTGTAACTGCAACTGTAGACATTCTGGAAAGAATCCTGTGTGGTTCTGGACTGGGACAGTAAAAAGGCCAGTGATTCCCAGGGATTCTGAGGGAAGAGGAGATCAATAATGGAGCACAGGGGATTTTTAGGGCAGTGAAACCTATTCTGAATGATACAATAATGATGGACATGTGACATTTTATATTTGACGAAACCCACACAACATTACAACACAAAGAGTGAACCCTGATATAAACTACAGGCATTTGTTAATAATAATGTATCAATATTGATTCCTCAGGGTTTTTTTTTTTAACATTTTTTATTTATTTCTGAGAGAGAGAGAGACAGCATGAACAGGGAAGGGTCAGAGAGAGAGGGAGATATACAGAATCTGAAATAGGCTCCAGGCTCTGAGCTAGCTGTCAGCACAGAGCCCAACGTGGGGCTCGAACCCATGAGCAATGAGATCGTGAGCTGAACCAAAGTCAGATGCTTAACTGACTGAGCCACCCAGGTGCCCCGGTTCCTCAGTTTTAACTGATGTTCCGCGGCAAAGCCAGATGTAAATTAGAAATTGCATAAAACATGTCTTAAAAGTTTAATGCACATTTCGCCTGCTGCTAGAGTAGAAGATGCTGAAAAATGTTACCTTCAGGGGACCGGGTGATGGCATGTCAAGTGTAGGGAACATAGCTCCAAGTCAATGAAATGAATAAATGAGAGTTCCGCCATCTGTTCTCAGCTGAAACGTGTAATCAGCTACACTGAACCTAGGTACAGATTGTTCACCCAAGCTCTCGGCAGGTGAGGAAGATGCACACGATGAGACTTCTGAGCAAACTGCTTCCTTTCCACAGTGTTAAAGACTTGGGTTGGTGGGCGGGGGGAGCACCTGGCTGGCTCAGTTGGTTAAGCATCCAACTCTTGATTTCGGCTCAGGTCATGATTTCACAGTTCGTGGTTTCAAGCCCCACGTTGGGCTCTGTGCTGACATCATAGAGCCTGCTTGGGATTCTTTTGCTCCCTCTCTCTCTGCCCATTCCCTGCTCACTCTCTCTCTCTCTCAAAATAAATAAACCACAAACATTAAAATTTTTTTCATTTAAAAAAGACTTGGGTCCGGGCCCACAGAATCCATTGATGGACCTGAAACCAGAGAGAATGCTGGTCTGAAGCTGCACAGCCAATCACCACGTCCCCCAACTGTGTGCCATTAATTTTCTGCACTGCAGACAGTGACTGGATCCTCCAGGTTGGCTCTTTCCCGCAGGAAGCTCTTCAGGCCTTGCATCGAGTTGGCAGAAATGCAGACCTAGCTCTTCTCTTTGTAGTGAGGCCTGCTGTAGTTCCTATATAACCGTGGTGGAGCAGGCTAGAACACACACCTTCCCAAAGCTATACCCGTGCACGCCTGGACTGTGCAGTATGTGTAGAAACCAGCAAGCAGAATGTCAAGCTGGATATTTTTAAATATTTTTTTTCAGCCAAAGTAATTTATGATCTTGTGTCTGATAATTTGTTCTACTCAGGCAGATATGGGCCTCTTGAAATGTGTTGGGAGTATGTGCATACGGAAGCTTTTTATTCTTATGAAGATGATATGTCCTGGCATAAAATTGATGGTTTTATGGGTAGCATACCACCTTGCAGTGAGAGTGAAACTGCAAAGCAGAAGCTACTGGAAATCTCACCACTTGTACAGCTGAAGGCAGATCAACACAATCTTGGCTGTCTGTTCTGTAAGCAGGGTCTGCCCTCTTGACTCAGTTGTGAGCTTGTAAACTTTCAACCACACAGTTTGTGTTTTGAATGATTCCCAGCGCTCTGTGTATTATGATCCATCCATTAAAACAGGACATTGAAGAATACTTGAACAGTAAAGCAGGGGAGGAAAACTGTGTTCAATTTTGGCATGGAAATTTTTGTCATAGGTAAACAGTAATCTCTAAAGCATTTATACAGGTTATTGAATACTTTGTGCACCAACTGCTTGGGACAAAGCCTGTTTTCCTGGATTTGTTTATTTAAACTAGACTCCAGTGTGATATGCTGGGCCACTGCGCTTGGAGAATAAGTACATGTGGGTTCTAGTCCTGCATCCTTCAGAAACTCGTATATATTTTTAACAGTAGACTCTCAGATATTTATAAGTGACACTACTGGCATTAGTTTTCACCTACGATGACACAGAGCTTAAACCTCTTTCCACACACGGTTGACGTTTTCCCTGGCCCCATCTCAACCCTGTTGGCCTTTATAGCCTGCCCCCACCTCGTCCCGGGTCTTGCTCAGCATCAGGGCCCTGCCCTGGGCTGCACCTGAGCTGTGCAAGGCTTCCTGCTTGCTGGATGACCAGCGGCTTCAGAAAGAGTACATTCTGGTCCGTGTGCTAACGGTCAGTCCCAGGGGTTCCTGGGAATGATCATCCTGTGCAGCTCAGCCACAGCTGTTCTCAGAGCCGGGATGCTGCTGTAAAACCTGGTGATGGAAGCCTGTGGCGGGAAGACCCGAGAGTCTATTGAGATAGAGCGGTGGTCTGCGGCGGGCAGGCTGCGGTGGGTTGAGGGCAGGAAGGACAAGGAAGAAGGCAAGGCTTATGGACACCCCTCGGAAAGGAGGAGAAGGGGCGTCTAATGCTTGCGGGCAGATGCAGGGGCTGGAATGGCTGATCTTACTGTGTGGTTTTCTGTTCCTGGTTCAGGACAGGAGACGGGAGCTGTGTGGGCAAGGACAGGAGGCCACCGGGGGAGAAGCTGCAGATGGGACCGAGGATTGGCTGAATGGCCAAGAAAGAAGAGATCAATGGAGAGATCTTTGAGAGGCACCTCGTAATTCTGGGGAGGGGAGGGGATGGACAGGACTTGGGGGTGGCAAGGAAGGAAACAAGAAATTTGCATTTTCTCAGTGAGGTAGGAGCAGAGTTAGCCTGATAAGGCACTATTTTGTCAGTATCTCAGGCTTTCTGGGGAAATTGAGTTAGGCTCCGCCCGATGTAAACAATAAAACTTTAAGCTTTGGTTTTATATCAATTTGCCCATTTGGGGTCCTAGTTTTCTTGTTCGCGAGCTCTGTAGCATCTCATTTTCTAACAATTTAGGAGGCCATGAAACACAGATGAGGTGACTGAAGCAGACTTTGGCCTTTCTAAGGAAAAGTTACATTAAAAACTCAAGTCAGGCGTCTGGGAGTCTCAGTCGGTTAAGCGTCCGACTCTTGATTTCAGCTCAGGTCATGATCCCGGGGTCTCGAGATCAAGCCCTGCATGGGACTCTGTACCAGGCATGAAGCCTGCTTGGGAGTCTCCCTCTGCCCCTCCCCAGCGCCTGCTGCTTGTGCACTGCACACTCTCTCTAAAAACAAAAACAAAAAACCTCCACTCATTATTGTCATCTTCATGATTTGTGCTTTTTAAAAATTATCTTTATAAAATATTATTATCTCATCTTTTGTTTTTAACATTTTGTGTTTCAGCATCATGGGAATTGGGGGTGCATATTATAGCGTGTCATCAATTTTCTTGGTAAAATAATTGTGCATCTTACAAAATAGAGGGTGTCTTAGTCAGGATGGGCTATCATTACAGAACACCACAGCCTGGGTGGCCTAAACAAGAGATATCTATATCTCACAGTTCTGGAGACTGCAAGTCCCAGATTGAGGTCCCAGCCAATCTGGTTTCTGGTAAGAGCCCTGTTCCTGGCTTGTAGATGGCCACCTTCTTGCTGTGTCCTCACATGACCTTTTGTCTGTGTGCACATTGAGAGAGAGTTCTTTGGTGTTTTTCTTGGATTTTTTTTTTTTAAGCAGACTCCACAACCAACATAGGACTTAAACTCTTGACACCAAGATTAAGAGTCGTATGCTCTACTGACTGAGCCAGCCAGGTGCCCCTCTGCTGTGTTTTCTTATAAGGACTGAAGGATGTTAATCCCATTGGATTAGGGCCCACCCTTATGACTTCATTTAATCCCATTACCTCCTAATAAACCCCAGCTTCAAAGACAGCCACATTGGGAGGTAGAGCTTCAACATATGAATTTTGGGAGAGAGACAAACATTGAGGCCATGAAGGTGGCTTCCTAGATCCCACTAGGTACTGTATAGCCAGCACCAAGAAATAACTCCATCAGCCACAGGAGCTTCAGGGTAAATCTTTTGTCTTATTTTTATTTTTTTGTAATTTGGAATCAGAACTCATATTTATTTTTTTAAGGAGATTATGATGAAACCCTGTGAAGGCTAAAAAATGCCACTTCTAACTCTAAATGAGAAATAATAGACTGCATCCTTATAGGCTTATCTCCGAAGAGACAAACACAGTTATAAAATGGGGTATGAAAATTGGAAAAAATTAAACTTTCCAAAACAGTCTGGTTTATTCTGGGCACAGACTTAATAACTCCTGCTGCTAGGAGAGGTACAATTTACTGCCACAGCAAAGCTTAAAATGTCAAACATATTCTTACAAAATACAATGCAAGCTGCCTGCAAATTAGACCATTCTTTCAGCTGGCATATTACCTACTTCTCTGCATCTTTCATAATTGTGGCACTTACTTAGAACGGAGGGCCTCTGTGCAAGAGGTAAACATTCAAACCCTACCAACGCATCAGTTTTCACGTGCATGAAGCAGGTATGAGTTGCTGCCGACAATGGAGGGAACTCCAAGATCTGAGCTCTGAGGAGCTTAGTGTAAGAGAAACAAGTAGTGTTGAAGCAAACGCACAGCCAGGAGATGGTGTCAGGGAGCTCCGGTTACAAGGTAAAAGCCTGCCAGTCCGAAGGCCAGGACTCAGGGACTCAGCAGGAGGTCACAAGTGCTGCCAGCCTTTTCCAGCATCCAAGTCAGGACTCAGAGCCAAGAAGGCAGAAGAGCGGTCAGTACAGATGTCACCAAATTGGCTTATCCAGAAAACGGTTAAGAAGTACTCAAAACCTAATCCCACTTAATGTAGATGCAGACACTCTCTTAAGCACCGGAGAGCAAAGCTCTCATACTTAACCCCCATGCATTTAAATTGTTTTAAATTACAATTTAAAAATATGTTATTTATAGGTATTTAGAAAGACATCAAAAATATGTGGTATAGGTTAGATTTACCTAAAGGTGATTAACATTAATACCTTGATGAACCTCAGCTGTTTTTAAGTTTTTTAATTTTACAGAGAAAGAGAAAGAGAGAGAAGGGGAGAAGGGCAGAGGGAGAGTGAGAATCTTAAACAGGCTCTAAGCTCAGTGCAGGGCGTGACTCCATGACCCTGGAATCATGATATGGGCCGAAATCAAGAGTCAGATGTTCAACCAACTGAGCCACCCAGGCGCCCCAGCCTCAGCTATTTCTAATGTTAAATTACGTGATCCAGGTTTTTATTAAAATTGATCTACTTTGCAGTTCAGTCCATATTTATTTAGCATAGGACTTCTCAGACTAATACAGGAGATGGATGGCATATGCTAATCCCATCCACCACCACCCTAGAGAAAGAACAGGATGTGGCAGAAGCTGGGGCATGTGATCAAGGGGATGAGTCATCCTCTCGGAGATGAGCAGAGCCTGTTCGGTCTGGAGTTGGCCACAGTGGGGAGCTGCTTGTCGAGGACCAAAGGCTTCCTTTCCCCAGATCACAGGAGCAAGAAATAGAGTTCACAATCTGTTCATTACCTTGTTCACCTTTTACATTTTTTACATTAGGAGTATATAATCTCATATAACAAAATGCATTTTAGGATCACGTAGCATTCCTCCTCAGTACAGACATCAGTGGTTAACACTCCAGAGGAATAGGAGGTATACGTAATAAAATTCTAGATAGCATGAAAATAAACTTTTTACAGTACATAAAAGATTGGATCGAGAAGCAGGAATGTTCTATGGGTTAACATTTCATGTTAAAAAACCGCTTCACTCTAGGATTAATCATTTCCTGTATTTGTCTTCTCTCTGAAATGGTCATCTAAAGAGATATGTACAGGGCCGTGAAATCTTCGATCAGTTAAATTTAATACTAGTATGTTGGGTGAAAGCATATGAAAAAAACCACCCAAAGGCTCAGGAGCAAATGGACTCCATAATGGGACTCAGCACTGGCAGAACTAGGTCTTCACCTCAGGACCTTAAGGCATCAACGTCATGTGCTCGACTCCTGCCTTACCACATGCCCCCAGACTGAAGCCCATCACACTACAGTGAAGGGATAGGGACAAGGACAGGATGATTTGCTCACCCTAGAGGTTTTTCTTGTGATAGAACTGACATTAAAATGTTAGCATTTGACCAACTTTGATTATATTGAACTTTTCTTCACTAATGCACTACACCTAGGTGTATTCCTTTCTGCTGAAAGCTGCCCTTTAACTTCGGTAATTTCTGGGGAAGGCAAGGCCTCCTGAGTTTACCACCTTTCTTGTTAATTAAGTAGGAAGCTGTCACTCTCATAGAATTACAATCACGAATCCACTTAGAATGCCAGATGAGTATTAAATACATTTTCAGACAGCCATCTTTATTCCACATAGCGATTGTCAATATGAAAGTAGTAACAGAGACTAAGATATTAACAAATTTTAAATTTGTGTTGAAGCATTGTTACAAGTTATTGTATAGTCTGAAGGACCTTGCCTGTAATACAGCTTCTAAAAAAAGACAATGATAAAGATGAATTTCTATTTTACTTTTTTTTTTACAGTTTATTTATTTTGAGAGAAAGAGGGAGAGAGAGAGAGAGGGAAAGTAAGGAGGGGAGGGGCAGAGAGAGAGAATGTCAAGCAGGCTCCCCACTGTCAGCACAGAGCCTGACGTGGGACTCAACATGGGGTTTGAACCCATGCGATCATGTGATCATGACCTGAGCCAAAACCAAAGGTCAGACACTTAACCCACTGAGCCACTCAGGCACCCCTAATGAATTTCTATTTTAAATGAGATGCTACCCCAAACACAAAAGACATACACACTAAAAGACTGTAAAGGTCTGCAGAAATCTGACTTTCCTGGGATGCTGCCCATTTGATGAAGACGAGGTTGGGAAGAGAACAGAGTGGCCAGACCTTCCTGATTTCTGTTCCTTTAATCTAGAAAGCCACAGGCTTGCTCTTTGGAATTTTCCTCTCATAAGGAAACAATAATCCTTTAGTAGTTTCTGATTCATTTATCCTATAGAGCTGCTACAGCTCCTAGTTCACTACCCAGATCTCTACATGTTCTCTACTCTGAGGTCTGAATTTTTATGAAATGCGGTCAGGTTAAGAGGATTTTTCGTGACGTTTCAAGGTGCCCACATGTTGACTCGATGCTCACCTGTGCCCTCTGGCAGGGACTAATCCTCAGGATGATGAGGACAGAAAGCCTGCTCACAGGGTACACCAGAAGTGCATTTTCCAGTAGGTATTTCTATCAATTTATCAGTGTCTGTTAGTTACTAGCAAAGCTGGGGCATGACGGATGTGCCACACTGCCCGTTATCTACGCTGGCCTCACCTGACCGGTGTCACAAGGAGTTCCTGCCTGTGGACTCCTGCAGACCAAAGCCCCTCCCTCTCTGGATTATACCTGGATCTCCATCCTGGGCTGTATATGTACAAAAAGAGAGAATTATCTGAGATCCCAGTTTCCTTGATTGATACCCCAAATTCCTTCCCTTTAGTTTTTCCCTAGTGATAATTCCAGTACTACCTGGTTTTCCTCCAGGTAAGAAAACAGTATTTTCTTACCTATATATACTTTGAGTGCGTGCACATGTGTATACAAATACACACACACACACTCAATATTTTACTTCTGTGAACAAAATTGTATGAAAACAACAAAAAGCAAATTTCCTGTTAACTTTTGTAGACATCTGTTATTAGTAAGCAGACCAGTAACAGTATTACTGTATAAGTAAGAGTGTTTTTCACTCTCCTTAAACTTTTGGTTCTGGGTTTATTTGTTTTTGTTTTTGTTTTTGTTTTTGTTTTTGTTTTTGTTTTAATGTAATCCTATTTGTACTCTGTCCTCAACCTTTTATCTCTAAAGTAGCACTTGACTGATTGTTATACTGTACTGTATTCTCCGTCACACACGGCAGTAAAGGGAGGATGCTGGTGGGGGTTCACTCCATTTGGTGCTGTGGCCTGCTCAGGGTCCTGCTCAGGGCTCAGCCTTGGGTACAGGGCTCCTTCCCCACGAACACGAGCCCCACTGTTCACATCCCACCTGGCGCCGTGCCTTCTTAAACCTTTACATGTCAGTGAAAGAGTACAGTTAGTTGCCCTGACCTGGTCTTTTTTGAGCTTTGCAACGCATTCCAATGTGTTAGACACTTAACTCAGCTGTTAATATTAATGCTATTCCACAGATTAGGATCTTAAGCGGCACCTGGGAGGCTCAGTTGGTTAAGAGCCTGACTCTTGATCTTGGCTCAGGTCATGATCTCACAGTTTATGAGATCGAGCCCTGCATCAGGCTCCTTGCTGACAGTGTGGAGCCTGCTTGGGATTCTGTCTCTCCCTCTTTCTTCCCCTCTCCTGCTCTCTTTCTCCCAAAATAAATGAATAAACTTAAAAAATAGTATCTAGCCAAGTTGAGAAAGTATTAGCTATAGGAAATTATAATTGTATTTAGAACAGGAAATAGGAAGTGGCACCAAAGCTTTTTATTAGACTGCTTACCGTTAGTCACTACACACTTGTCCAGGCTCAAAACGTGTAGAGTAATGTGTCTGGGGACAGAAGAAGAAATTCAAGTCTGGCATGAGCTGTCAGTGCTTGAAAGTTATGTTGCACTTTGGGGATGTTAAAGCACATTTCTATATAACAATCATTTTTCGAAGAGAAGGGCACTTTATACCTAAGACAAAGTAACCCATACCTGGAGAAGCTAAGTGACTTGCCCAAGGTCGCGCTGCGGGGGACAGACCTGGGCCCTGGGTGCTCTCTCAATCCAGTATTTTTCATCACACCAAAATGCTACACCAAATGAAGTCTTATTTGTGAGGTTAATGTACTGGTGTGCCAATTTTCAAGCTGTATATTTTATTGACTGAATGAATGTAAAGGAAAAGCACACTCGTGGGAGTCTTCTTTACTCTGAGCACAACGACTTCTCCATTTCACTTCTCTCTAGATGTGATTCTGTGACAGCCCCGGGTGCCCTACAATTTAACTCAACTGCAACACCATCTACCTGGATATAGCCTCAGATCCCACGGGTTATGGGTTCAGTCCCACAGGATCCCCAGTCCCCCACGTCAGGTGCCAATTACGAGTCCGGCTTGTCACCTGGGCTTCTGAGAGGCTATACATCAGGTGTTTCCACAGCCCCCTTCTTGAACTAGATTAATTTGCTAAAGTAGCTCACAGAACTCAGGAAATCACTTTATGTACTAGGTTACTGGTTTATTTTAAAAGATATAACTCAGGAATAGCCAGATGGAAGAGATATGAAAGGTAAGGCCCAGACCTCACTAAGGCTCCAAACTTCTGCCCCCTTGGAGATTGAGGTGCACCACCCTCCTGACACATGGATGCATTATTGTCTCCCAACATGGAAGCTCTCTAAACTGTATCCTTCAGGTTTTCTTGAGGGTATGATTGATTAAGTCATTGGCCATTGATATTTTTTTTCTTTCCAAGATTTTATTTAAATTCAAGTTAGTTACCATATAGTGTAGTATTGGTTTCAGGAGTAGAATTTAGTGATTCATCACTTATATATAACACCCAGTGCTCATCCCAACTAAGTGCCCTCCTTAATGCCCATCCCCCACCCACCTCCCCTCCAGCAGCCCTCAGTTTGTTTCCTGTATTTAAGAGTCTCTTAGGGTTTGCCTCCCTCTCTGTTTTTATCTTATTTTATTTTTCCTTCCCATCCCCTATGTTCATCTGTTTTGTTTCTTAAATTCTCTATATGAGTGAAATCATTACGGTATTTGTCTTTAGCATAATACACTCTAGACAAGAAACCAACAAATCCTAGAGGAGAACACAGGCAGCAACCTCTTTGACCTTGGCCATAGCGAAGTCTTACTAGACACGCCTCTGGAGGCAAGGGAAACAAAAGTAAAAATGAGCTATTGGGATTTCATCAAGATAAAAACCTTCTGCACAGCAAAGAAAACAATCAACAAAAGGCAACTTACAGAATGGGGGAAGATATTTGCAAATGACATATTGGATAATGGGCTAGTATCCAAAATCTATAAAGAATTTATCAAACACAACACCCCAAAAATAAAGAATCCAGTTAAGAAATGGGCAGAAGAGAGACACCTGGGTGGGTTAGTCAGTTAAGTGTCCGACTTCAGCTCAAGTCATGATATCACAGTTTGTGGGTTCGAGTCCCACTGTATTGGGCTCTGTGCTGACAGCTAGGAGCCTGGAGCCTGCTTTGGATTCTGTGTCTCCCTCTCTGTCCTTTCCCCCCTACACACACTCTCTCTCTCAAAAATAAATAAACATTAAAAAAATAAAAAAAGAAAGAAATGGGCAGAAGACACTTACACTTCTCCAAAGAAGACATACAAATGGCCAACAAACACATGAAAAGATACTCAACATCACTCATCATCAGGGAAGTACAAATTAAAACAACAATGAGATACCACCTCACAGCTGTCAGAATGCTAAAATTAATAAGTCAGGAAACAACAGAGAGTGGCACGGGTACAAAGAAAGGGAAACCCTCTTACACTGCTGGTGGGAATGCAAACTGGCACAGCTACTCTGGAAAACAGTGTGGAGGGTCCTCCGAAAGTTAAAGATAGAACTACCGAGTGACCCAGGAATCAACACTATTTGGTATTTATCCAAAGGATACAGAAATACTGATTCGAAGGCACACATGCACCCCAGTGTTTATTATAGCACTGCCAACAATAGCCAAATTATGGAAAGAGCCCAAATGTCCACTGACTGATGAATGGATAAAGATGTGGTATACATACAATGCAATATTACTCAGCCATCAAAAAGAATGCAGTCTCACCATTTGCAGTGACATGGATGGCCAGTGATGCTGGAACTTAACCTCCATTCCCTCTCCCTTCTTTGGGGGTCTGGGGGATGGGCCTGTAGGTCCAACCTTCTCCTCCCCTGGCAACTAGCCCTTCCTTAGGGGCTTTCCAAAGGCTACCTCATTAACATAAACTCAGGTGTGATTGAAAGGGGCTTGGTATTTATTAATAACAAAAGATACCCATTTCACCTTTATGCTCTGGAGCTATTTCAAGAACAGCTAGGAATAAAACTAAGAATTCTAACAAAAGATGTTTATTTCTTATTTATAATAAATATAACTAAAACATAATATTTCTTATTATAAATCACAATATCACACTGAATGATTATCTCTGGATTATATACCCTAACGTATAAGAAAAAAATTTGGAGAAACCTCCACTTACAAAATTACTAAACAAGAAAATGGGGTGGGAAAGAAGGAAATGGATATTGCTGAGACTTTCAGAGAATTTTATAAAAATCAAATATATTCCCCAAAATATATTTGCAGGTAGTTATAACATTTATATATTATAAGCCTATTTTCATGACCAAATTTATTTTGTGTTTCATGTTTAAGTGAAATATGTCCTGCTCGTTTATCCAATCAAGATGATTGGGCACCTGCTGTATGCCTGTCGGTGTTCAAAGTGCTGTGTGTATGCATCAGTGAGCCAAAAACACCAGATTCCGTGGTGTTTACAAACTAGCTGAGGGAGGTAGGCAATAAACAACTCTAGGAGGGTGTGGAAATGGAATTTTCTTGTTTCACTTTTTGCACACTAGTGCCAAAATAGAGAAGTATCGGTGTCAGGTCGGACAAATGGAAGTCGCCCTACTTATGTGAATAGAGGGAATTTGATGTAGGGAGTTGGTTAGAGATTAGAGAGCTCTAGCTGCAAGGTGGGGACAAATAAGGTCGGCCACCAGGAGCAACTGCAATTGCCAGCGTGTGTTGGGGGAACGAAAAGAAAGGGATGGGCTTTTCAGAACCTAGCAACTTGGAGGAGGGCCCTGGACCGGAGACCAGACCTCAGCCAGCCAGTGCTGACAATTCCAGAGCTCCTATGAAGGCCCCTGAGCAGATGGCACACAGATTTCTCGGCTAGGCTCCAATGTCTGGGGTCAAGCATATGCCTGAGAGATAGAAAGTTTGGTGGAAGCAGCCTGTGGCAGCAGAGCAAGGGGGCTATTTGGGAAGTGCCAGCACTCTCCCTGAGGATGGATCAGAGGTGTTTTCCTGCGGGTGCCTGGGTGGCTCAGTCACAGAAGCCTGGGACCTGGGACTTCGGCTCAGGTCTTGATCTAGCGGTTTGTGAGTTCGAGCCCTGCATTGGGCTCTCTGCTGACAGCTCAGAGCCTGGAGTCTGCTTTGGATTCTGTGTCTCCCTCTCTCTCTGCTTCTCCCCTGCTCCTGTTCTGTCTCTCTCACAAAAATAAACAAACATTTAAAACGTTTTTAATTAAAAAAAAACAATTAAAAAAATTTTAAAAAGGTGTTTTCCTTGGACCAAATGTGGGCCACACAAGATAGATGGCACTGGCCCAGCGGCTGCACACAATCTCACCCGGAGGGGTGACAAGATGGCAGATGAAAACGCAGGAGGTGACCAACTTCTGAGAGAGCCATCGTAAGCTGCCAGTGGGACAGTGCTCTTGTGTCAGGAAACTACAGATCGGAGGTTTGCAGCAATGAGGGTCTGCAAAGAACCAAGGAGCTGTTCCACGGAGGCCATCAAATGCTCCATGAAATAGAGACGCAGCCGTCAGGGCCCCCCATGCCAGGAGACCACAGACATTAGCTCGCACCAGGACCTGTCAGAAAGGGACTTCTCTGGCTCCCTGACATCTCCTTGCCGGCCGCGCCTCCAACCTCTACAGCACTAGAAGGTTTGAAGCGAGCTGGGCCTGAGAGTAACGGAGGAGTTTCAAAGCAGACACCACCACGCTCCACCTTTCCTGCCACTGGCTTCGTGATGGCAGCAGGTCCAAGCCAGCGACGAGAAGCTTCAGAGTGGAATGGAATATGGACCTTGATCTTCTACAGGACAGGGAATCCTAGTTTCAGGCGTAAGGGCGTTTGAGAACAAAGAGACTTGGAGAACAAGAGTGGTGGAAGCATGAATGCCACAGAATAGGTTTCCAGGGACATCAAGTCACCTGCAAGTCCCCCTGTTCCACCCGACAGTTCTGCAAGCAAGCATGGCACGTGGTGGCGAAGGCTGAGGGCGTAACAAAACAGAGCGTAGCCATCTGCAGTGCTGTCTGCTCTGCAGTCAGAGCAATGACTTGGGTCGGTGGAAAGTGAATGGTACTCCGATGCCACTGCATTATTGGTAAAAAAAAAAAAAAAAAAAAAAAAAGGAAAAAAAGCACTTGACCTCTTTCTTGAGTGAAAGGGGACAACAGCAGCAAAGCTTTTCTTTTTTCTGAAAGTAGCCTCCCCGACTACTCCACTTGCTGTTTCCAGCACTGTTGTCTAGTATGGACAGTTGCTTTACGATCAGCATGACGGGCGGAAATTGTGCAATAAGACGGAAGCCAGCAAGGACACACGTGTTTTCGAAGAACCTTGCCATAAAAGGAAGCAGTGAAATTAAGGCTTAAACTGGACAGCGATCTGTGGTCATGCCTGGGAGGGTTGTTTGGGTTTTTGTTGTTGTTGTTGTTGTTGTTGTTTTAGTTAAGAGATATTGAAGCATATTTTTATACCGATGGGAGAGATCTAATAGCAGAGGAAAACTGATGGTTGGGAAGAGAGGGGGCAGAGCTGATGGATTTGCTTTATAGGCAAGTATGGAGTTCACCCCTTGTCTCTCTTCCAGAAGGAAGGAATTTATGAGAACAAATGCAAATAGGTTAGCAGATATACTTCTATGAACTCATGCAAATCAGAATGTTCCACACACACATCCAAACAAGTTACTTCATATAGATATCAAGTATTCTGTTGAATATATGTAGACCCCAGTATAAAATTTAGACCTCATTTGGGACTATACCAAACTTAAAGACACAATCCTTTCTGCATCGAAAGACACAATCAACAGAGTGACGAGGCAACTGATAGGATGGAAGATGTTATTTGAAAGCATGTATCTGATCAGAGGTTTATGGCCAGAATATGTAAAGAGCTCCTACAACTCAACAACAAGGAAGAAAGGGGGGAAAAGGCTAAATGCCCAACTTTGAAAATGGGCAAGGGATTTGAATAGACATTTTTCCAGAGATGACATAAAAATGGCCAACATGCATATGAAACATGCCCAACATCGCAAACTGTTAAGAGAGATGCAAATAAAAATGAGATATCATTTCATACCCATTAGGAAAAATACTATTTTTTAAAAAAAGAACAGAAAGTAACTTGTTGGGAGGATGTAGAACTCTTGCACACCATCATTAGGAATGTAAAATGGTACAGACACTACGGAAAATCATATGGAGGATCCTCAAAAAATTAAAAATAGAATTACCCTGTGACCCAGCAACCCCATTTCTGGGTATTTATCCAAAAGAATGAAAAGCAGAATCTTGCGGAACTTGTTGTACACCCATGTCTCAGCAGAATTATTCAAAATAGCCAAAAAGGTGGAAGTCGCTTAAGTGTCCATTACCAGATGAGTGGATAAACATTGTGGTGTGTACATACAATGAAATATTATTCAGCCTTATAAAGGAAGGGAATCCATGGATGAATCTTGAGGTCATCATGCTAAGTGACATAAGCCAGTCACAATACAAGGGTGCCCGGGAGGCTCAGCTGGTTAAGCGTCAGACTTCCGCCCAGGTCATGATTTCACAGCTTGTGAGTTTGAGCCCTGCATTGGGCTCTGTGCTCACAGCTCAGAGCCTGGAGCCCGCTTCGCATTGTCTCCCTCTCTCTCTGCCCCTCCCACACTCACGCCCTGTCTCTCTCTCCTTCAAAAATAAATAAACATTAAAAAAACACACACACGACAAATATTGTATAAGCCCACTTATATGAGGTATCTAAAGTAGTGGAACTCTTAGAAGGAATGGTGGTCACTAGGGATTGGGGGCAGGGGAAATGGGGGGTTATTATTTAACGGGCAGATACTCAGTTTTGTAGGATGAAATGTTCTGGAGATCTGCTGCAGAACAATGTGAATGTACTAACAGTACTGAGTTGTACATTTATAAATGGTGCGGATGGTAACTTTAAATATGTTTCCATCACAACTAAAAATAAAAACAAGATTTTTTTTAACTTATAAGTTATTCTTTTTAACTTACAACTCTTTCTTTTCAAAAGTTGTGACTCAAACAAAAACTTTTTAACTGATGCTTCTAGCTGTTTGGAAGCATTCATTCATTCCTTCGGTTGACAATTATCTGCCACCACCATATCTGCCAGATACAGTAAGAGATATTATGGATAAAGAGATGAGGCAGGTATGGTCATTGTCTATACAGAGCTCAAAGTCAAGTTGGAGGAGATAAACATAAATGAGTGCCATGTTCTTCCAGTTCCATGTGACCCATGGTTCCTAACTGTAAGTAACAGAAGCTGAGTCTGGCACTGATTAGGAATTTATTGAAAGCATATGGACATCATAGAAAAGTCAGAGAACCAGACCTGGAGGGTAAGTGCACCCTAGGGCAGTTCCAAAACTCAAGACCACGAGGTCCAATCATCAGTATGACCAGTGACCAGGACCTGCTGCCACAGATGCAGAGTTTTGCCACACGAGGCTCCCATGGCGTGGTAACCCCTTGTGTGTGCAAACCTCTAAACCTGCAAACCACGAGGCATAACAGAGAGAACAAATTTAAAAATTAATTAGATTGAATTATTAGTGGCATCACTCAACATTTTCACTCCACTCCTACCTCACATTTCCTGGACCCAAGACCCATAGGAAAAAAAGTGTCACATATCACATATATCAGAATAATATGTACAAGGCCATATCTCAAGGTCAGAAGATGTTGTTTCCCACTTGCAATTGAACCTTAAATGAGTCTTTCTTAGGCCATCATCCCATTAAGTAAAGGCCAGAGATTTCTAGATGATTGGGTCCATGGTAAGATCAGTGATGGGGAATCATTTATTACTTTACTTCTTTCACTGTAAGGTAAATTTCTTGGTCCAAGAAATTCTTGTGTGTGAGAGACTACGTATTCATTAATACCACGTGAGGCAGCCAGAGCAGACCAAACAAAGGCCACCACAGGGCCAGTGCTGATGGGCATCTATGAAATAAGGGGAGGCACAGGGGAGCACGGGGTGGTGAATCCAGCTAGGGAACAGGAAAAGCCTCATAGAGAATATGGCACAAGCTGACCCTTCAGAAACAATCATGTCTTTCAGGTAGTCTATGGGAGCAAGGTTTAGTTCCAGGCAGAGGGAACAGATGTGCAAAAAATCATGAAGACTTCAAAGGTCTAAAGTGT
Organism: Hyaena hyaena; assembly: GCF_003009895.1. Classification (NCBI taxonomy): domain Eukaryota; kingdom Metazoa; phylum Chordata; class Mammalia; order Carnivora; family Hyaenidae; genus Hyaena; species Hyaena hyaena. The sequence continues at coordinate 3,690,764 of NW_024080648.1, read as the reverse complement.
TCAGAGAATCTCAAGTTCTAAAGGTAGAGCAGTGGCACTGGATAAGGAGTTTGTCATTGACTATAAATAAGCTATGTCACTGAACCGATTCCCTTAACTTTCATCATAGCAGGTTTCTCAATGAAAGAAACAATCATTGATCTACGTTCTGGTATAAAGTCTTTATCTCATGGTAACAGTTTGCTGACTGGCTACTTTCAGTAGAACATCATGGGGAGGGAAAGCTGGGGAGTGGGCTGGGGTCAGATCATGGAATGCTTTGCTTTGGGACATGCTGAGTTATTTGGACTTTCTCTTCCAGTCTGAAGAGGAGGAGTGAGACATGACATTCACTGTGCTGTTGAGGATGAATTTCAGAGCACAGAGCTGTGAAGGCTGGGGGTCCAGTGGGTTTGGGGACTCTTGTATTAATCTGGTCCCCAAAACTCAGTTCTTTATTGCAGTGTTGGTTTGTGATCAATCTGTAGAAGAACGAAAAAATTAAAGGAGGTTCAGTTGGTTTTTCACAAAACTAAAGTTTATTGAATTTTAAAGGACTTTTTTCGTTCCAGATGACGGCCTCCCAACTTTTGTGGGGATAAATTATCCGTTCTTCTACACAATTATGGTGACAGCAAGTAATAGCCTTTAAAAATATGTGTGTGTGTGCGCTTGTGCGTTTGCGTGTGCGTGTGTGTGTGTCCTAGCCTTCCAGTAAAGAGCCAACTGGTCCCTCTGGTTCACCAGATGCCCTTCTGAGATTTTTGCGGGGTGTCTGTGAAATCCACAAGAGTGGGAACTCCAAGCTGAGGCAATGGAGATGGAGGTGGGAGACACCTAAGAGGAGAGGAGCAGGTGCGATCTATAGGATAAGATGTTGGACAGTCCAGATCTTACTATACTTCCTATGCATGTAACTCTCTTCCTGAGCCTCAAATGACCAGATTTCTTTTCATAACAACCTCGTGCATACCTCTTTTGAATCAATTACATTATAAACATATTTTATGACTATATCATCCTCCTCACATTTATCCCCTTAATTCTATTCTTAGAAAATCATCAGATGATGTCTGGTTTTAAATTGACACCGTGGTCCTCATGTAAAACTCCTTCTTGCACAATCAATCATTTGACAGCAAGAGGAGTGTGGGATTTCTCATCCCCTGACATGCTGAAACCTTCTTTCCTTAGAGGAAACAAGACGGGTCACGTTCCACTTCTCCACTGGGGTTGCCTTCTCTAACTCTGGAACGATCTGCCTGCAAGATGCCATTCCGGAGACCCTGTATTACCTTTATCTTAACACAGACTAGAGCTGGTTTTGTCAAATCTCCACCAGCAGCAAATGCCTGGGGGAAGCAGGGTGCTGTATGCTCATTTTTCTTCAAGCTCATATTTGATTTCCTGGCAGCCTCTAATCTACAGAATCAAAATAAACTATGATAGAGTTCAATGAATCTGGCCCAGTCATTCATTGTAGCGGAGCAGTCTTCGACAGTGGATCTCATCATCAATATTGTGCTGAGTTCTTATTTCTTACTTTGCATTCTCCTCCTGTGACCACCCCTCCCCCTCACCTACTCCCGCTCCTCACCCAGATGATATCACCTTTGCTTCCTTCATTGAGATGTTGGAGACAGTATTCTGCTCCTAAATGAAGTCAATTTAGACATGTGATCTTTGAAAATTTTCAAGGAAAACAAAGTATTCTTTGGGCATATGTGCTGTCTTTCTCCTGAGATCTACTTCTCTCATGTTGTCCACATTCTTTCAACATCCATTTACTCCAGGGTAACCTTTGGACCCTGTTGGGCTTACAGAGAGGGTCATAGTCTCCTAATGCTGCACATTGTGCTGTTTGGAAGCCCCAACTTTGTTCTGCTCATGAGATTTTAATTAGAAATGCCTGTTGTTCCTTCGACCATTTCTACTGTAATCTCTCTGGTGTATCATTAAGGGGTTCTGTGTAGGGTAGGGAGTATTCATTAGAACAGCATCCTGTTTCACTTGCCTCATTCCATAGAGGGGCTAATACTCAGAGTATCACTCCAAATTATAGCACTGCTTGCTACCTATATTTTTCTATCAGTAGAGCATGTGCTTGTCTCCTACTGTTGTCATTCGGCTGTCCTGTGTCACTCTCGTATTCACCTACAGCTCCGTGAGAGGAGAGACCATGCATCTTCTGCTCTTCTCATTGCTGCCAAAGCAACTGTTGCCTAGCAGGGGCTCCGTCAGTATTTCTTGAATTAAATTTCATTATGGTGGAGCTCTAATAGCAGCACATGGCTAGCCTTTCCTCTAATACTAGCATGTATGGGAGTTAAATATTGGGGATCCTTGGTGTTCTAACCTCATTCCATTTCTTAACTCTGCATAATCTCTTTTGATTTAATCCACTTCTGTGGTGCGAATTGCCAAGACCTAGGATAATGATTTGTAAATGATCGTTAGTCCAGCCTGTGCTCTGGAGCTTCATATCCATCTTACTCTGCTCTCTTCCAAACACCACGGAAAGAATATATCTAGGTATGATTATTCCCTCTGATGGTGGACCTTAGCACCATCTAAAGGGCCATCTTTTTTATTCTCCTATTCCTTTTCTCACATATTTATACAATAGATATTTACTGAGAACTGTGTAAATGGCAATACCAGGCAAAGATGCAGCCATCATAAGCTACATTGTCCCTTCCTGGAAAATGCTGCAATAAGAGAATAAGGGATATGTACAAACAGTCCATGCCAATACATGAATACAACGTATTACCGATCATGGCATTTCAAAGTCAGTTCCCAAAGTCTAGTCCTTCTTATCCTATTTCCTGCAGACACACAAATATTTTAAGTTTATTTATTTATTTTTGAGAGAGAGATGGGGATGCAGAGAGTAAATCCCAAACAGGCTCTGTACCATCAGGGCAGAGCCCGACCCAGGGCTCAAGCTCACAGAACCATGAGATCATGACCTGAGCTGAGCCCAAGAGCCTGACGCTCAACCAACTGAGCCCCTGCAGACACCTAAATCTTAAGTAACCTTCTTTGATATATTCACATGTATTCCAAAGGAACTGTTTATCAGTTTATATACGGTCATTGCCCTTTAGATGATGCTAAGGTCCACTATCAGAGGGAATAGTCAGAGGGAGGGTTCAGACCTAGAAACCAAAGTTTCCTTTTGTTTGCCCTTCATTGCCTCTTACTTTGTTTTAGGGGGGTGAAGGTACATCTTCCATGTCAGCATTGTTATTATATTGTTTTCCCTTCAGTGTGCTCTTTAACTCTTCCTCAGTCCCCCAGTCCTATTAGTTTGATCCTTTCTCCTTAATCTCTCTTGTATTTGGCCTTACATGCATAATATAATACTTCAAATATTTAACCAGGTTCTTTCTCTGTCTTCATGGTGAACCTGGCCAGGCAACACGAACCTACACTACTTCCAAAGGAGATTTTTAAAAAATTAATTCCAGTATAGTTAAAATACAGTGTTATATTAGTTTCATGCATACAATATAGTGATTTAGGAATTCTGTACATCACCCAGAGCTCATCACAAGTACACTCCTTAATCCCCATCACTTATTTAACCCATCCCGTCCAGCCCACCACCCCTCTGGAAACCAACAGTTTGTTCTTTATAGTCAAGAGTTGATATCTCAGTTTGTCTCTCTTTTTCCTTTGCTCCTTTGTTTCTTTCTTTTTTATGTTTTATTTATTTCTAGGAGAGAGAGAGAGACAGCGTAAGCAGGGGAGGGTCAGAGAGAGAGGGAGTCACAGACTGAAACAGGCTCCAGGCTCCGAGCTGGCAGTCAGCACAGAGCCCGATGCGGGGCTCCAACCCACGAACTGTGAGATCATGACCTAAGCGAAAGTCGGACGCTTAACCGACTAAGCCACCCAGGCGCCCCTCCTTTGTTTTTTTCTTAAGTTCTATGTATGAGTGAAATCATATGGTGTCTCTCTTTCTCTGACTTATTTTGCTCTAGTTCCATCCATGTTGTAGCAAGTGGCAAGAATTCATTCTTCTTATGGCTAAATAATATTCCATTGTGTACATATACCATTTCTTTTTCCATGCATCAATCACTGAACACTTGGGCTACTTCCATATCTTAACTATTGTAAATAATGCTGCTGTAAGCATTGAGGTGCATGTATCCCTTTGAATTAGTGCTTTTGTACATTTTGGGTAAATACCCAGTAATGTGATTACTGGATCATAGGGTAGTTATATTTTTAACTTTTTAAAAAAATGTTTATTTATTTTGAGAGAGAGAGAGTGCACACAAGCTGGGAAGGGACAGACAGAGGGGAAAGAGTGAATCCCAAGAAGGCTCCCTGCTGTCAGTGCAGAGACCGACACACAGCTGATCCCACAAACTGTGAGATAATGACCTGAGCCAAAATCAGACGGCTACCCAACTGAGCCACCCAGGGGCCCCTATTTTCAACCTTTTGAGAAACTTCTCCACTGTTTTCCCCAGTGGCTGCACCAGTTTGCATTCCAACCAACAAAGCAAAAACGTTCCTTTTTCTCCACAGCCTCGTCAGCACCTGTTGTTTCTTGTGTTGTTAATTTTAGCCATTCTGATAGGTACAAAGTGATATTTCATTATAGTTTTGAATTGCATTTTCCTGATGATGAGTGGATGTTGAGCATCTTTTCATGTATCTGTTGGTGACGTGTGTGTCTTCTTTGGAGAAGTGTCTGTTCATGTCTTCAGCCCATTTTTAAATTGGATTATTTGTTTTTGGAGGAGGGGTTAGGGTTAGTAGGGTTAGGGTGTAGTAATGCATAAGTTCTTTATATATTTTGGATATTAACCCTTTATCTGATATGTCATTTGCAAATATCTTCTCCCATCAGTAGGTTGCTTTTTAGTTTTATTGATCATTTCCTTTGCTGAGCAGAAGCTGTTTGATTTTGATGAAGTCCCAATAGTTTATTTTTACTTTTCTTTCCCTTGCCTCAGGGGATATATCTAGAAAAATGTTGCGATGGCTGATGTGAGAGAAATTACTGCCTGTGCTCTCTTCTCGAATTTTTATGATTTCAGGTCTCACATTTAGGTCCTTAATCCATTTTAAGTTTATTTCTGTGTATTGTGTAAGAAAGTGCTCTGGGTTACATTATTTTGCATGTAGCTGTCCGGTTTCCCCACCACCATTTGTTTGAAGAGACTATCTTTCTCCATTGGATATTCTTTCCACCTTTGTTGAAGGTTAATTGGCCATATAACTGTGGGTTTATTTCTGGATATTCTATTATTTGTCTACTTTGTGCCAGTGCTATACAGTTTTGATTGCTACACCTTTGTAATATAATGTGAAGTCTGGAGTTGTGATACCTCCAGCTTTGCTTTCTTTTCCAAATTACTTTGGCTATTCAGGGTCCTTTGTGGTTCGACACAAATTTTAGGATTGTTTGTTCTAGCTCTGTGAAAAATGCTGTTTTTTTATAGATATGGCATTACATCTGTAGATAGACATTTTAACAATATTTGTTCTTCCAATCTGTGAGCATGGAATTTCTTTCCATTTCTTTGTGTCATCTTCAATTTCTTTCATCAGAGTTTTGTAGTTTTCAGAGCAGGGTACACACCTTTCACCTCTTTGGTTAGGTTTGTTCCTAGGTATTTTATTCCTTTTGGTGCAATTGTAAATGGAATTGTTTTCTTAATTTCTCTTTCTGCTGCTTCATTATTAGTTAATAGAAATTCTACATATTTCTGCACATTGATTTTGTATCCTGAGACTTTACTGAATTCATTTATCAGTTTTAGTAGTTTTTTTGGTGGAGCCTTTAGGGTTTTCTACATAGAGTATCATGTCATCTGCAAATATTGGAAGTTTGACTTCTTTACCAATTTGGATGCCTTTTATTTCTCTTGTCTGATTGCTGTGGCTAGGACTTCCTGTGCTATGTTGAGTAACAGTGGTGAGAATGGACATCCTTGTCTTGTTCCTGACGTTAGAGGGAAAACTATCAGGTTTTCCCCATTGAGGATGATGATTTTCATATGAGGCCTTTATTACGTCCTCTTACTATTGTATTTTTGTAGTGTTGGTTGTTATTTCTATTTCATTTGTAATTTTCCTTTTCTGAGTCTTTCCTGTTTTTTGATGAGTCTGGCTAGAGGTTTATGAATTTTGTTTATCTCTTCAACAAACCAGCTCCTGGTTTCATTTATCTGTTCTGCTGGTGTTTTATTTTACTTTCTATATTGTTTATTTATGCCCTAATCTTTATCACTTCCTTCCTTCTGCTGGTTTTGGGTTGTTTGTTGTTCTTTTTCCAGATGCTTTAGGTGTAGGTGAGGTTATTTATGTTGAGATATGTTCCCTCTAGAACTACTCTGTTGAGGACTTTTATCATGAATGGATGTTGTACTTTTTCACATGATTTTTCTGCATCTATTGAAATGATCATATGGCTTTTTGTCCTTCCTCTTATTGATGTGGTGTATCATGTTGATTGATTTGCAAATATTGAACCATCCTTGCATACCAGGAATAAATCCCACTTGATTACCATGAACAACTTCTTTAAATGTATTGTTGGATTTGGTTTGCTAGTATTTTGTTGGGGACTTTTGCGTCTATGTTCATCAAAGATATTGGACTGTAGATCTCTTTCTTCCTGGGGTCTTTATCTGGTTTTGGTATGAGGGTAATGCTGGTCTCATAGAATGAATTTGGAAATTTTCCTTCCTCTTCTCTTTTTTGGAACAGTTTGAGAAGAATTGGTATTAATTCTTCTTTAACTACTTCGTAGAGTTGGCCTGTGAAGCTGTCTGGTCCTGGACTCTGTTCATTTGAAGTTTTTTGATGACTGATTCAATCTCCTTGTTGGTAATCAGTATATTCAAATTCATTGTTTAGAAGCATGTTATTTAACCTCCATGTATTTGGGTACTTTCCAGACCTTCTCTTGTGGTTGATTTCTAGTTTCATAGTGTTGTGGCTGGAAAAGATACATGGTATAACTTCAGTCTTCTTGAATTTGTTGAGACTGTTTGTGGTCCGCCATGTAATCTCTTCTGGAAAATGTTTCATGTGCCCTTGAAATGACTGTGTATTGTGTTTTAGACCGCTGTCAGTCTTGATCTTTCCTTTCCACAGAGAGTCTCCTTTAATATTTCTGGTAAAGTTGCTTTCGTGGTCATGAACTCCTTTAGTTCTTGTTTGTCTGGGAAACTCTTTATCTCTCCTCCGGTTCTGAATGATAACCTTTTTGGATAGATACTTGGATGCAGATTTTTCCCATTCTGCACTTTGAATAGATCTATTAGATTCATCTGGTCCAATGTATCATTCAAAGTCACTGTTTCCTTATTGATTTTCTGTTTTGATGATCTAGCCATTGATATAAATGGGGGTGTTAAAGTCCCCTACTATTATTATATTACCATTGACTACTTCCCTGTGTGGTATGAGCTGCTTTATGTATTTGGATGGTCCCATGTTGGATGAATATTTATAATTGTTATATCTTCTTGTTGGATTGTCTCCTTATTACACTGGATGGAGTCACTGAGTTCCCTAAGTCTATTCTCATTTTGTGTAATTCTTTTTTCTCTCTTTTGTTTACCTTGATTACTTTTCATTACTCTGTCTTCTAGGTCATCAATTTGTTCCTCTTCTTCTTCCAGCCTGTCATTAATTGCATCAAATCTGTTTCTTGTTTCATTTATTAAATCTTTATCTCTGCTATGTTATTCCTTATCTCTGTGCTAAAGGTCTCACTGATGTCTTCCACTCTTTTCTCAAGTCCAGTGAGTACCTTTATGATCATTAGGTTTCCAAAGCAGATTTTTTAAACCCCAAATTTTGTTATTTTGCTTGTTGAAATACTTAAATGGTTCCGCATTATGTTCAGGATAAAATCCAAACTCCCTAGAATGCTAAACTAAGACCTACGTGATCTGACTGCTACCTACGCCTCCAGCCCTGCCTGTCTGTTCTCCTTTCCCCAAGATGGAGAGCTAAGAGTGTGAACTCTGGAATCTAACTTTCTAGGTTCAGATCCTGGCTCTGCCACTTACTAGCTCTGTAACTTTGGAAAGTCACTAATATTCTCTGTGCCTTGGTTTTCTTACTGTAAAATGGGGGACATACTAGTTCTTGTTTCATATAGATATTGGGTAAATTCTAAGAGTTAACATATGTTATATGCTTAAAATAGCCTGGATGATGGTAAATTATGAGTGCGTGTGTGTGTCTTACTATTATTAATTTACTTGAAGTTCATTACAGAGAATATAATAGGTCTTGTTTCTTTTTTTGCCTATGCTGTTTTCTATGCCTAGAATCACCCACTGCCCCTTTATCTGACTTACTCTCTGTCTTCTGAACTCCAGGTCTGATGCCAGCCTTTCAAGGGAGCCTTCATTGCCTCTCCCTGCTCCAAGCTGGATGAGGTACGTGTCCTGTGTGCTCCTATAGCACCTGGATCATAATATGCAGTACACTGGATGGGAGACCATGGCATTTGTGGTTTGGAAAGGAATTTTTTTTTTAATTTTTATGTTTGTTTATTTTTGAGAGACAGACAGACAGACAGACAGACAGAGTGCTGGCAGGGGAGGGGCAGAGAGTGAGGGAGACACAGAATCTGAAGCAGGCTCCAGGCTCTGAGCTGTCAGCACAGAGCCCAACGAGGGTCTTGAACCCATGAACGGTGAGATCATGACCTGAGCCGAAGTCAGACGCTTAACCAACTGAGCCACCCAGGTGCCCCGGTTTTGAAAAATTTTAAGTGACCTAAGGGGCTATGATGTTTAGTAATTTGTTGTGGGGTTAATTATATATAACATAAGATTATTAGGATTAAATAAATACAGCATAAGTTTGGGGATTCAGAAACTCTCAGTATAGATCTATCCCCAAAGTAAAGTTTCTACATATTTTAAATTTCTTTCTTTGTATTGTTTCTCATATTAAATTTTGGGTTCCTGAATGGACAGATTGTTTTATCTCTATCCCTTGTACTTTATATGCACAAGAAGCTTAACTAATATTTGCTGAGTGAATGTGTGAAAGAACGAATTTTTGCAGAATTTTTATGTATCTCAAAACTGACTTGGCCCCTAAGACATAATTTGAGGTGCCGACCCATTTCCCCAGGGAAGAACACACACGGCTAACCACAAAATTTCAGGTTTGAGGTAGAAGCCTTTGCCCTAGAAGATGGTTTCCCATTTATTCAGGAGAAAAGGAGAGGAACTACGTTTCTTAATGCTAACTACTCTAGAGATATATGGCTAATATAGTTAAAGGGCTCATTTGAATTCAACATTTTAAACAATAGATACTACCCTCTTTTGTCTTTGCCCAGCAGCTTCTTGGAGAAGATAAAATGATTCATTCCCACATTTTCAACAGAAGCAAATTTGGATCATAATTTAGTAAAGGTGAGGAAAGTCTGTTTATATGGAGAGGCACTGGAGGGATGATTTGGGCGTACAGAAATCTTCCCCCACCCCTGCTCTCATCCAAGTAGCTAACAGATGCCTTCTGCATTGCCTACAATTCCTTTTGATGGCTACTTTTACTGACACATCTTAAGTGGCATATCTGAGGGTTAATGCATTTAGGAACTAATGCCTGAAAGAAAGGTATAGCCAGCCAAGTTGGCTGGTGACCGTGGAGTGTCGAGGTCAGGACATGGAAGGGTGAATCCAAGTAGAGAGCGTTTAGTTTTGGGACTAGCATGGGGCCTCGGTAAACAAATGTCATCTCCTTTAGGATAAAGGTAGGCTCTAAAATTGCAGGAGGAAAGATGAGATCCTTTGACTAATAGCTCTGTCAAGACCCTTCTTAAATGTTCTTCCTAAAAAGTCAGCCTTTGTGGCTCTCAGCGGCACAGATTGAACCCCTGATACGACCGACGGATGACTGTGGTGTAAATGTATAGGCATATTCTGAAGATCCAGAAGCTTTCCAAAGCACACCCAGATCGGTGATAATCAGATCGGGACCAAGACTGGGGTGGGGTGGAGAGCGGGGGGGCGTTGGGGGAAGCCACACGCGTACCACCCACCATCCAGAGAATCACTGTGTATAACAAGAGGCAGTTTGTCATAGTGAGGTGTCCACACAAAAAATACGAAGACTAGGGAAAATGGGTGAGAACCGTGATCTAGATTAAGGTCCATTTGCTTCATTTACAGATAAGGAGGCGGGCCCCAAGGTATTACAGAATTAGCTTTTCCTATCACACGAGGTATCTCCCCAGACCTCATTTTATACCCCAAGACTTCTACATTACAAACTGCTTTTTGGCATACAAAAAGCATTTTTTTTCTTTAAGTAACTAAGTCTCCTGATGGGTTTCATGACAGACCCACTGTATTACGAAAAAAGAAAAATAAATGTGAACAGCGAAGAATTGGAGTACTTCTTAAAGTGATGTGGAAGTAGCTGATATTCTGAGCAAATATTGAGCAAACAGCACTGGAATGATTTAATGCAGTTTAATAATATTGTCTGAAATAGTATAGATTTCATTAAGCCATGGGATTCAGAGTTGACTTTCCATGCTTGTAATTTCTCTAGGAACAGGATGAAATCATTCAGTGTAATTTGGGGAGAAAGTACTGTATATTCTATAGAGAGTTTAGGAAGTAATTCAGAAACTGCTCGTACCGTTCTGGCATACTCTATGGAGGAACAGTTCTTTCTAATCCCTTCTTCCCTGGGTAATTTATGCGGAGGTCAAGAGGTCACTCTGGGCTGTAGCTGGTTCAATGTTTTTATTATGTAAAATGACATTTAGTATTTGTGTTTTTCCTGATAGGGCCTGTGTTCCCTTCAAAGACTCACGCAGAATTGCCTCATTGCGCGAAGGACCTCCCTGCTTTCACTCCTACTACTTTTCATTTACATCACACACTGAGAAAGTCATGAGCTAAAACCATCACCGTCTGAGGGTAGAAACTGCCATGATTCACAAAGACAAGTTTCCTGTCATCACAAGATGACTCAGGTTAGTAGCTTTTAGCTGTTACTGCAATTCAAATAATATGAGGGTGTGGGGCACTGCGCAAACCTAATTAGTCCCCATCTCTCTACTTTTAAATGTATGATGATGTGATATAAAGTAAGTTGGAGTTTATTTTTGCACTAGGCAGCAAAAAGTGGTTTGAAAATTGTAATACAGGGTAAGTTAAAATTGCAAGAATGTATTTAGTATTTTTTTAGAGAGAGAAAATGCTTTTCTAGTAAAGAGCCTGGTTAAATGATCATTTTTATCATAGGAAAGTTTGCATTGTAAGCTGTACTTGGAAGTAATATGTAGATGTTAAGTTTGAAGGATCATGGATTAAAAGGTAAAACACACACACACACAGCACAAAAACCCATGTATTTTTACAAATAAATGTCTCTGAACTTTTTACAAGTCTCTGAACTCTCCTAACCAACTTGTATCGTGTTAGCATCGCAGTGTGAGTAGGTCTTTGAAACTTAAAGCAGCTTCGTGTTCTTTTTTAATATTGTGTCTTCTGTGGCGTTTATAAATAGGAGAGCAATTTAAATGCTTATGTTTGCTTTTAGTTACCAAAACGTGACTTCTGAGTGTCTGGGATAGGTCTGTCAGACGAGCCTCTACCAGGGCAGGAAATCATGAAATACAAAACACAAGTGGGAAAGCTCGGTCTGAGCCCTGTTTCCTCTTGGTGCCTGTTGCCTCCCTGTAGGGAACTTATGATTTCTGATCAGAGACTTGAGCCCCCGTTTGTCTGGAGTAAAGTATTGTTGTCTTGCAGAAGGAGCTAAGGAAAAAGCTTACGGATGCATTGATTCTGTGGTTAATATTGAGTGTCTGCTCTGTGTTGAGCATTATCCTAAGCACTTCGAGATAGACAAAGAAAGGTCATTTTCCAGTTCCTGCCGTCCAGAAGCTTCTAATCTAGTTGGGCACATATACAAAGTTGAGAGTTTAAGAAGTATCAGGAGAAATGTCCTAAGAGTGATGGAGATAAATCTTCTCATAGGCTAGTGCTGGTTCCCACATGACATCCCAGTATGCCCCAGTGCCCCAGGGCTCCAACAGGGGTCTCTGCATCTATCTGTGGCAAGTCCTCCGGTGGCCACAGCACAATTCCTCCACTGTGGTGCCCCCCGAGGTGCATGTTGTGGTCGCGAAGATGCATTCAAGTCTGTAAGAAAGTCCCTTGGCAGCAAAGGTCAAAACAAACTCTCCCTCAGGCACGAAGGACAGATTTGTTGGGAATGTACTGAGTAGCTGATAGAAGAAAGAGCTGCAAACCAAACCAAACCTCAGGAAAGGCAACACTTGGGAGAAACCTGAGGATTTTCCTTTAGGGTTGTGCCGTTAGTGATTTGGCTCCACCTACCTCTTCTCATTTTCACAGGGGAGAGAGAATGACTGTCCTAGATCGAATCACACGTCCACCCCTAGCATACATGATCAGCAGACCCCAGCATCACTTGGAATCTGAGAGAGGGGCAGTTCCTCAAAGGAAGAGAGGATAAGCAGACATTTTTAAAAGTACTTAACCTCTAGAGGCACCTGGGTGGCTCAGTCAGTTAAGCCTCTGACTTGGGCTCAGGTCATGATCTCATGGTTCGTGAGTTGGAGCCCTGTGTCAAGCTCTGTGCTGACAGCTCAGGGCCTGCTTTGGGTTCTGTGTCTCCCTCGCTCTCTGCCCCTCCCCTGCTAGTACTCTGTCTCTGTCTCTCTCAAAAATAAATAAAACGTTTTTAAAAAGTATTTAACCTCTCAAAGTTCTGGATTTTTAAATAATGGTCATACGTGCATGGCTTCAGGATTGGGGAGAAATCAGCTATTTCGCAGAATCTCAGATTTCCAAAATTATTTTTTCACAACTACTTCTGGCAGACCCTCTGCTCTTCCAAACTAAAGTTTTACTGTTAAAAAACACACAAACAGATATTAACCAGAAATTACCTAACGCAATACCTTCATTCTTTAGGGTCCACCCATTAGTGTCTTTTCTCCCCCCAACTCTCCTTTTTGTCCTTTGGTAGCAGTCTCCTCTTCAAACACATCAAGTGGTCCAAAGTGATTGGATTTCTATGCCGTAGCGGTATTAGAAACAGGGCCTTAAGAAACAGAGAGCCTTGTCCAGCTTTGGGCGATCTTTGAATTGATACTTCTTGTAAGTGCAATTTAATTGAGTTCTAAGGTGGCGATCCCAGTTTCTCACGTATTCGTTTGGAGATGTGTTATTTTACATACAAGGAGGACTCACGGAAAATTTCCTTTTTAACAATTTCCAATTACACTGGAAATGAACATAATATATTAAACTCTAACAGAATACAATTCCAGACTTCTAAAGCAAGAGTTTTTAAGCTTCTCTGGCATTATTTTGAATGTTCATTTTTTAAAACAAAGGTTCAAACAAATTTCAGTTGCAGTTACAAGTTGTCAGAGTCTAATTTCTATGATTAATGGTAATGCATTCTATGAACAATTAATATTAGAGTGTATTAATCTGGTTCTGAACCCTAATTGAAACATAAAATTAATAAAAACATAAAATTCCATAGTCTATCTCTTCTTTCTTATTTTTATCCCTATAAAATTGGAACTCTTATATCTTTGTCTACTTTTCCTCCTTTCCGTGTCTGGCTTTTTTGTATTAACCTATAGGAAGCACGTGATCATCATTTGATATATATTCGTTTCCCTTTTTCTTTTCCTCTTTTTCTCTTCCCCTAGTGCCTTTCTCCTTTTCCTTATCATTCCACATTGCTCCTTCAAAAAGAAAAACTGTATGGACACATAGTTTGGACTCCTTTCTTTGTCTTTTGGGGGGAACCCTGTTTCTTTTATTACGTATGCATTGTTCAGGAGATTAACTGTCCAAGTCTCAAGTTCCACGTTGCTGTTTCCTTGATTCCAAGGCTTATAAATACTGTGAAATAATTCAGAAAGATTTTATTCTCTGATAACCTCAGCAGGGTTTTCCAATAAGTGCACGTGCAGAGAGCCGCATAAACAACTGGCTGAACATTCCCGCCGATCCACGTAGGAGTAATAAATCAGGAAATTTCAGTTTGTCCAAACATTTCCAACACGGCACTGAAGTAGCTGAGAATTGTGCTAATGAGTAACAGTAACAACAGAACAAGGTAATTAGAGAAATGATGGTGAGTAAGACTAGGACCCACACGCTGTTAGAAGCTGAGGATATGGTAGCATCCTCCCTGGATCCTTTATAGACTTTCTGTTCCCAATCCATTCATGAGGATCCATAATCCTCATATGTCATTTAGTTGTGTGTCTTGGAGGCTATAGCTAACATAATTCATCCTTAATTTCACACTGAATGTTTAGATAAAGCTATTCAGTATCTAGAAAGCACATGAGTCTAATGTTGGTGAGATTAATTTCTTTTCTTTTAATAGACCAGTGGGTCACCGACCTGCAGCCCTGATATGATGTCTTTACTAAGAGCAAATAGACTTTATTTTTCACTGGTTACTGGATAATCTGACATTAGGGATTCATCTTAAATTATTAAGAAATCCTCAGCGAATTTCCCTATACTGTCTCCGTGAGGGTTACCAGCAAGTTATTTGCGAATCAGAGTTGTTAAGTGTGTGGTTGTTGAAGGCACAGTGCGTGGGTTCACATTCCAAGCACTGGATTTATCTGTATTTTTTCAGGTCTTTTTTATGTTCTTCAATAAAATTTTATAGTTTATTCCAAGGAAAAAGAGAGAAGGAAATCCTCAGTTAAATTACTTCTGAGCTAAAAATTCTCTCCACAGTTTTTTGTAGATACTACTATATAACCTAATTTCACGGGGATACTGCCTTGAAATAAAACCCCAACTCATCTTTGAACCTAGCAATCTCCAGTTTCTAGGTGTCCCCAAGAAGACGCACTAACTGAATGGCATCCATTCATCCTGGGAGTGCTAGGACACGGCTGAGAAAGGACACTGCTCAGCTTGGAGTTTTAAAATGCTTTAAGGTACATAGTAAGACAACTGTCTGAAAGTAAAAGGGGTTTCCTACGTGGAAATAGAGAGAAGAGTACATGTAACTGTACACTTAGGTGAATTTTCACAAAAGAAGCATACTTGTGTCACCAGAACCCCGATCAAGAAATAGATTATTACCTGCACCCCAGGACAGTTGTCCCAGGCTCCTTTGCAGTTACTACCCCTTCCAGTAACCATCGTAACCATTATTCCTTTTCTAATGGCCAAGATTTGTTTTACCTGTTTTTGTACCTTACGTAAATGGACTCCTATGCTCCATACCCTTTTGTGTCTTTCTCTTTTAACATTATATTTATGAGACTGATCCATCTCATTGCAAATAGTCACAGACTTTTCATTCTTATTACTCTACAGTATTTCATTGTATGAATACATCATTATCTGATCATTCTGCTGATGCCAGGCATACACATTTCCACGTTTGTGCTGTTTTGAAGACTGCTACGGTGGAAATTCTGGACTGTCTTTTGGTGAACAGATGTGTGCATTTCTTTTGGATACATGTACACATACATAAAGAGTAGAATCTCTGAGCCACAGGATGTGCATATGTTTGGCTTTAGCTGTCACTTGCCAAATAGTCTTCCAAATAGGCTGACACACTTTACACTTTTACCAGCAGCATATTCTAATTCTGGCAGCCACATGTTCTCACCAGCACTTCGTATTTTCTTTTTCCTGTTTGCCACTCTCTCACGTAAACGGCATGTCACACTGTGGTTTTATTCTGCAATTGCCTGTTATGAATGAAGATGAGCACTTTTTCATGTGCTTCCTGCCCGTCTCCTGCCCACTGTGAAGTCTGGGGTGGGGGTTGCCCATTTCTACATTGAGTTATCTGTCTCCTGCTTAATGATGTGGAAGAACTCTT
Source organism: Hyaena hyaena (assembly GCF_003009895.1). Lineage (NCBI taxonomy): Eukaryota > Metazoa > Chordata > Mammalia > Carnivora > Hyaenidae > Hyaena > Hyaena hyaena. The sequence continues at coordinate 3,674,909 of NW_024080648.1, read as the reverse complement.
CATATTCTGGATACCAGTCCTTCGTCAGAGGTACATCTGGGACTATCTTCTCACATCCTATGGGTTGCATTTTTCACTCTCCTACTGATGTCTTAGTTTTAATATAGTCTAATTTACTTATTTTCCCTTTTATGCTTAGTGCTTTCTAGGACCTGTTACGGTTATGTTCAAGAAATCTTAACAGACCTCCAGGTTCTATAGATGTTCTCTCTCTTCTTCTAAAAGCTCTGTTGTTTTACCTCCTAGCAAGAGGGTTTAATTCAGAAATATAGTCAGCAGGTATTCTGAGAGGGAATTAAATAAGAAAAAAAGAAATGTGTTTTCTGTTAAGCCAAAACATGGGCCACTGACTGCAGAGAAAATAATGGTGCAGAGAGAAACTCAGGATTAACTGTAACAGAAGTTCCCATCGCAGACAAAAGACAAATCCCTTCTGGTGACTGGCCGTGAGCTTAGAGCCTATTACCCCAGCCTCTGAGCTGTCTTTCTAGGAATGGTTACTACAGGCACTGTCCTGATGGTACGCAGCTATAGTGACTCTTCCCTGGGGACAAGGAGCTACTCCTGGGGACAAAACAAGGCCTCTCAGAGTTCCCTGTGGTTCAAGTGCAATGCCTCATCTCCTTGATGAGATGCTAGGAAAATCTTTTCTCATGAAGCCTTTTCTACTCCTGTGAATATTTTTACTATTTATACACGTGTGTGGTAGATATGTAGTTTTGCAGTGATTATTAGAAGTATTTCATTTTTTGGTACCCACATAAAATCTCAAAGTTGCATTTGAAATTGTGGGTATTGGCCACACGTGAGTATTGGCCATACGTCTCAGTGTGCACCCATCCATCCCTGTTTCTTCACCCAGAAACATGGCATTAAGAAAAACTAAAAGTGGGAGGGATGGCTTATAGAGGGGCACAAGGAAACTTTGTGGGTGATGGCTGTATTCATTGTCATAATTGTCAGGAAACCCCACGTATGTACATATAAAACGTATCATATTGCACACATTAAATAGGTGCAGTTTGTCATATGCCAATTATACATAAACTGTTTAAAAATAAAATAAAAAATAAAAACCATATTGTTTATTTGCTAGAGTTTCATTTTCCATTTACTCACTAAATGTGGTTAGACCCGTTATATTTAAGACTAGTGCTAGATACTATGGGCTAAGATGTATATTTAATGTTTCTTTAGTAGTTCAGAATGTGGTAGAGTTACTTAAGTCATTCTAATGCTTGGTAGACTATGAAACATTTCAAGTCCTGTGCAATTTAGGGATGAAGGAAATTACATTTATTTGAGAAGTTTGGAGAAAACCACAGGCAAAAATCACTTCTTGGCTCCCACTATTAAATTAAGTTTTAAAAAGTGGGACAGAGTACTATATCCTGTTTTCTCCCAGTTTCATTACATCTACAGTAAAGAGGAAAATGTTAATATTTATGAAGAAAAAAGATAGGCTCACATAGTAACAAGGTCCCTTTTAATAGCATATGATTGATAGTCTTTGGTTTTTCAGCATTTTCAACCTATTCAGCATTTATGATGAGCTCTTTATCTCCCTCCCCCCCTCTTTTTTTTTTTGGCTTAAAACACACATGCTGATAAAAAAAAAAAAAATTAAAAAAAAGGGGCGCCTGGGTGGCTTAGTCGGTTAAGCGTCCGACTTTCGCTTAGGTCATGATCTCGCGGTTTGTGGGTTTGAGCCCCGCGTCGGGCTCTGTGCTGACTGCCAGCTCAGAGCCTGGAGCCTGTTTCAGTCTGTGACTCCCTCTCTCTCTGACCCTCCCCTGCTCACGCTGTCTCTCTCTCTCCTAGAAATAAATAAAACATAAAAACAAAACAAAACAAAAAAAACACACACATGCTGTCTGTCCATCAAGAGCAGTCGCTCGGGGGTCCCACACCACTACTTCCATGATTTTGCAGAGACACAGAAGAGGGCCGGCTCATAAAGCTTCTCCCCAGATGTAATCCACATCTTTTCTGGTCATATTTAATGGTCAAAACAAGACACATGGCTTTGCCTAAACGAAGCTGAGTGAAGAAGTGCTATCCTGATCACATCCCCAGAACAGGACAACCAAACATTTGTGACTTCTCTGTGACAACCCCGTGGCTAGAATTGCTGATGTCCTTCTCTTTGTTCCTCTCTCTGTGGGAAATACATAAAGCACAGACCTCTCTTGTTAGTTTCCTATCACCTTCTCTCACCTCTTCCGTTTTCCAAGGAATACAAGCTTGACATAGAACAGAAAAACAAAGCTCTTGGTAGAAGAAGTAATGCTGAACTAGCGAGGCCTCTAGTGCTGGCCAGGTCAGAACCCCGACAAGAGTAAGCACAAAGGCGAACAGACTGATTCCCTGAGTTGGGAAGGATGAGGAGGGGCCCCAGGACGGCAGGAACCGAAGTCTCCGGGAATAGAACCAGGACTTGATGCGTGCCTTGATTCTTTCCCCACCGCATCTGTCTCTCATGTGTTCGCTCTGCCTCACTTCATTCTCTTCTACCTAAAGACATGTCTTTCCCGTGTGGGGAAAGATAGCCACCGGCAGCCTGAGTTCTGTGATGCCTGAGGCAGGCCACTTGCTCTTTAGGTCCACACGGAGAGAGCTCCAAGAAGCACCCTGATTGGCTCACCTTGCATCACCCTGAAACAGCGGTTGTGTTCAGGGATAGGGATACCATGATTGGCCAGGCCTGGGGCATCCAGGGAGGTGCCCATCCAGGGAGGACAGGATGCAAATTATGGGAACAAGGGGACTGAGACAAGTAAAATGACAGCTCCTCCAATATACTTAGAATTAGATATGCCTAGAGGGATCTTTTAAAATTATAAATCCAGGGGCGTCTGGGTGGCTCAGTTGGTTAAGTATCTGACTTTTGATTTTGGTTCGGGTCATGATCTCACGGTCAAAGGTCATCTCTGCACTGGGCATGGAGCCTGCTTAAAATTCTCTCTCTCTCTCTCTCTCTCTCCCCCTCTGCCCCTCCCTGCTCACATGCACACACACAATCTCTCTCAAACATTTTTAAAACTAAAAAATAAAATTATAAATCCAGTCATGTTACCTACCTCCCCCAACCCATCTACCAACTTAAAACTACTTTCTACTTTCCATTGCACTTAAAATAAAATCCAAATCAGTTCTTTGAATTTTCAGTGCATTACTACATCTGGCTTCTCCTTGCCTTTCAAATTATTTTCCCTTCTGTCACGACTCACCAACAATGCACCAGCTAGCTACAAGGGCCTTCAGTTTGATAGCCCACAGGTTAAGAAGCCTAGCTAAACCTAACCCTATGTCCCTAGCTTCACCTTGATCCCCACTCATATTTTATAGTACCAACCTCAACTAGCTTAATCACACAACCTAATCCACAGGGAATTTGTTTATTATGCATAAGAGTCATGTGGAAAATATTGCAGGTAATTTAAATCCAGTGTTAAAAATGTCACCTTGGATAGCTCCAACTCCACAAATCAGTTTCACGGTCAGCTAACCATTCTGCAGTATAGAATCTTAACTGTAAAACAGAGTAAAAACAAAATGGATTTATGTTGTTCACACACTTTCAAATAGCTCTTTGTTTATGGTCAAGGCCAAGCAGTGTGGGAGAGGACTTAGTGAACGGTCTCCGAGGCGTACTATTCACATACTGCATATTCTGAGCTTGCAGGTGGAGCGAGATGGAAGATAAGTGTTTACGTTGATTGCCACCTACACTGCACAAGTACCAGAAAGTAAAATTCCTCAAAATTGTATTGCCTGATCTGATTCCTTGAGGGAAAAAATTTTAAGCAGACTTAAGTCTACTGAGATTTTGATTAAGAAGAAAAGCACTCAGTGTTTGGGCTTTTCTGGTGTGTAGGCAGTTATAGCCGGCCATATGTTTACTTTGTAAATTCCAGTTGAGGGTGCAATATAAGCTGTTTCAGTTTGGGTGGAAGTTTTGTCAGACCTCACAAATGAGATTTGTACTCTGTTAGGAGTTTGCCAGATTTTTTGCAGGGGCTGTGGGCAGGCCCGTAGTAATTAAGGATAGTCTACTGCTCATTTGTGTTCTTAAGAGTCAATCCTGAAAAGCTCTTCCTGGCAATAGAAGGCATGATGGAATTGGAATATCATCATGTGGTGATAATTATAGTAATAACTGTTTGGGGCAAGCATCGTCGATGGAGAGGATGCTACAATTGGTGGATGAGAGTATGAGAAACAGGATATTTATGTAGTCTCAAAGTATCTCTCCACAAGATTCTTTCTTTCTTTCTTTTTAATGTTTATTTTGAGAGACAGACAGACAGAGAAGTGGGGAAGGGCAGGGAGGGAATCCCAAGCAATCTCTGTCTGCTTTCTTGGCCCAGTGTGGGTCTCAAACTCAGGAACTGTGAGATGGGTTACCTGAGCTGAAATCGCGTTGAACCGACCCAGCCACCCAGGCGCCCCTCTCCACAAGATATTTTTTAAATGCAAAGGGGAGGAAGAAGGGCAGGTACTTTGCAATAACGAATCAGATGCCATCTTGCTCAAGGGCTTCCCACTTTCGTAGGTAGGAGTGGTGAGGGGATGGAGGGTGGAGAGCGGGACACACGGCTGTCACGAGACTGGAGGCTTCTCTTGTCACTCTTTCATCTGCAAGTGTGTGAGGGTCTGTCTCTTCCCACCAGGGTTAGTCAATCCTGATTGTGTTTCTTTGTTCATTATTGAGCATCTGCCATGTGCAAACTCTGGTGGATTCAGCATTAAATAAGGCGAGCCCTTGAGCTCTAGGATCTTCCAGACAGTACTAGAGGTGAATATCCAATAAATAATTATAGCCCTCTGTATCTGTGGAAGCCAGCATGGGATGCACAGGAGTAAAAGCATCAGGAGCAGACTAGCTGATAGGAACCCTTGAGGCCAAATGGGCTCTTAAATGATTGAAAATACTTTCATATTGATTGGTAAAAAGCCACAGGCTGAGCCTCGGGCCACTTCCCCAGGATACTCTTCACTCACATGCCACGAGAGAATAATTAAAAGATTAAACCCAACCCAGCAGCGGCCTCTAAGACTGCTCTTACATTTGCTCACTCCTTTCTCATTGCCTGATCCTGCATGAGAGGTCAGAGGTGGCTTTCTGGAAAAGGTGATGCACGTGTCAAGAATGAACTGAAGTTAGCCAGGTAAAGAACAGCATCTGTTCAGGCCCCTGGCTGGGAGAGAATGTGTCACGTCTGAGAAACCCTGGGTCACTGAGGTACAGCTTCCTCTGATGCCGGGGAAGGGTGGTGACAAATGGCTTCAAGAGGTAAGCTGGGGCCAGATCAGAAAGCCTTGTATGCCCTACTGAGATACGTGAACTTGACTGGACAAGCTAGAAAATGCCTTTGAAGAAATCTGAGATGGAAAGCAACATTATTAAATTTATGTTTTAGGAAAATAGCTGTGATATTAAGTGAAGGAAAGGGACTGAGGGGCAACCCTGTCCCCCCAAACTCCCAAATCCTCTCCCAAAAATCTGTTTGCAGCTATGAAAGCAATTCAGGCCAGAGATGAGCACCTTTTCTAAAGCCGGATCAGTAGGGACATAGAGAAATGGTTGGAATCCAAAGACATTAAAAAGGTTGAATCAATAGGGCTTTGTGATTGGATTGGAGACGAACTACCTGTTATAAAATTTTAAAACTTCTGTAGCATTAGATAGAATGATTTTATCCAGAGTGACCCATTTGGTGAACCTTCTGCATATGCTTCCAGAAGTAAGAATTGATCTGGCACAGGAACTTAACACTAACTGGCTCATTTCCAATCCATTATTTTCTGAAGATGTGCAGGTAAAAATTATGCACTTTCTGGTCTTTTGACAATTATTGTGGGGTTACAGTGCAGATTTTGTTCCTTGCAGTTAAAAACAAAAGCATAAGGACAGTATGACCGTGGCTGTCGTAGGTTCCCAGTTTTAGGAAATCTGCATCCCCTTTCAGCTCTCTCTGCTGTGTACCCTGACCAGCATTTCTTGGGGGCGGCCACGTTCCCAGGATGGATCATGAAGCCGCCCAGCTGGAAAAGCAGCACGTACACGATGTATATGAGGGCACCGCACCGTACTTCAGTGACCTGCAGAGCAAAGCCTGGCCTCGCGTCCGCCAGTTCCTCCAGGAGCAGAAGCCGGGCAGCCTCATCGCTGACATAGGTAACCCTGGCGCTGTGCCATGGAGTCTGAAATACATTCTATCATGCCTTTCCTTTTCAGATTCATTTCACAGTTTTGCTCTAACCAGAAGTCTAAAATTGTGTCCTTGGCCTGCCGGTACCTAGACTATCCACTTCATAGCAGAAATTCATCAAGTCAGAAAGTAGGAAACTTCCTGAAATCTACATTTACACAATGGTGACCTTTTCAAGAGCCTCTGCACACATCCTCCCACGAAATAGACCTGATAGTGAATGAATAAATCACGACAAAAGACTGCAGGTGAAACTGACCATTTGAAATGTAGAGAGATTCACATTTGTAAATAATGTTTTGGTGGCTCACCATGAGGGGCTCTCGGGCCTTTTACAGAAGAGCCAGAATTGTGGGATTACAAAAGAAGTCCTATAACCTCTTATAAATCTCATAGATCTTTTCCTTTAACTATTCTGTAAGTCTTTCATTATTAGAGCATATCTTTAATTGGGTCATACCTTCATAATCATTGATTTGCGTGGAAGACTTTGGCTCCATGTCTTTCTGAATCAAGAAGTGGTAAACCACAACACGGTAGGTCGAAGACTAAGGTTTAAGACACGGTAAGATTTCTACTTGAGGCATGCCTACCTAAAACTGCTTTCCAGCAACTGCACGCAGGCTGTGCCCAGAAGAGTCATAAATCTGTAGTTACAAATTCCATCTGATTTGCCATTTGCTCTAAACATTTACTCTCGATATTAGCAAGAGAAACAGATGTGTGCCCAGGGCTTTTAGCATGTTAAGGATGGTATGAGCAGTGTGGAGTTTGAGGAAGGGGTGCATATCACGTAGAAATGGAGAGTCTCTGAAAAATCTATCATGTCATTTTTTAAAAAATTCAATGTGGTTTCAGAAGATACCTTGAGTTTGGAACTCTTACCAACCACAATGTTAGCACAGTGCCAGAATATTAAAATAGTAAAAGCAACCATTTAATAAGTGACTTTGGGACAACAGTATCATTACATGCTACATTCTCATATCTTATAGCAAAAATTCAAAACAAAGTGAAGACTTAGGTATAAGAAAATGAAATCATTAAAGGACTAGATGATTGACAATTAGATTATTTTTTAAAATATCCACAGAGGCCAAAGGCCCCTCTGTAACACCAAGACAAGTCAGAAATCACAAAAGAAAATGCAGTTATTATTCACAGTACCTTTGTCAAGTTTACAAAATTGCCATGAACACCGAATTTGTGAACACTACGTTAGAGCCCCCTGGGAGAAATGTAGGATTAGGATTCCTGTGAGCCTCTGGTCACAATAGTTTTGTCAACTGATCAAGACCTAACCTTGTTTCATGGGTATGTCTATTTGAAGACACATAATTTCCTATATAGTATAGATTCACTGACATTGAACTCAAGGCCAGCACACTATAACTCATGCCTGAACAAAGTTTACTTAATACGCATATCTTATCCGTAAGGCTCGTGATAGCCTTCTTGGGCTTAGGAACCGTATGCACCTTAGGGGCCTATGCTCAGGGGCCATTTTAAACAATGAAATCACTAACAGAAAGCACAAAAATGCCAGAAATATGTGGCACTAAAGAGACCACATAAAGGACACTTGTGGATAGGGTATTGATAGGGTGAGAACCAAAACAAGACATGGGTAATGGGCCCCTCAGAGGACTCAAGTTTTTCCAAATTTGTTGCTGTTTTACAAGCCAGCTTGTTGGTAACCAGCATGTAAGTGGTTGAGTATTGGCTTGGGGGTAACAAGTAAATTTTATCCAGCAGGTGAACATGCAAACACAGAACCTGTGAACAATGAAGATGGACTCTACCAATACCTTTGACTGCATAAAAATTTAAAAGTTCTACAAGGCAAAAATCTAGACAAATATATAATTGAAGTAAAAAAAGACACCAAACAACTAAGTAAAAGTATCTGTAACTCATCTGATAAAAGACTGGATAATTGTCTTCATCTCCAGAGCATTCTTCAAAGTCAGTACAAGAATATGATGAACAGTTCAAAAGAAATAATGAGGAAATGATACAAACAAACAATTCAAAAAAGGAGGAATAGCGATTGCTGAAAACTTTGTTTGATAGGTAATCCACTCACATGGCTTAGTCACAAAGGTACAGAAGGGTGTACAGTGAAAGACAGCATCCCATCCCAGACCTGCAGCACCAAGTAATCAGCAATCAGCTTCTTGGATAATTTCGAGATAGCTCACTTAAGTATAAGCATATTTGTGCATACCAGTGTATGCATGGGTGAGTTTCCTTTTTTGATACATACCATACAAATGGTGGTATGTTATACAAATTGTGAGACACCTAAACTTTTGTTTCCTTTAATATATGGTGGAGATCATTCCATATTTATACTTAGAGAACTGCCTAGTAGTAAAGCTGCATAACATTATTTCTGATAATGGCACTGTATTAACAGATATATGTTGTTTGCTATATTTTGCCACTACAAGGTATGGCATAAATAATATTCCTTAGATTCCCCTGTGCATATTCATAATTATATCCAGTAAATATTTTTTTACCCATTTGTATCTTTCAAATTTTGTGCTTTTACATTTTTTCTATTCAATAAATGAATGGTACTATTTTGATGAAACAATGACAGATGGGTTTTAAAATAAAAGTGAAGTTAAAGATGAAATAAATGAAAAAGGAAAGAGAGAAGCCCAAGGAGAGTAGAAGAAAAGAGAGCAGGATAATATGACTATCTCCAAAAGGAAATTTTTGTCTTTCCGGGTTTTCCGCTTAGCTAAACTCAATGGTTTGTTATATTGGTTAACTTGATTGGTTATTAGATTAGCAATTTATAGTTAATGACTAGTTAAGCTTTGCATAAATAATCAACATCTGGCCGTAATCAGGTTCCAGTTGCCCATACAGTAATTTTCTAGGCTGTTGTTACTACTTACGTGGTGCAACTTTTAGTTGACTAAAATTTTACTAACCACATCACCCCATTCCCCAGCCAAGCTGATTTGCTCTGATGTAGGTGAAGAGTTCCTGATGGCAACTAAGTCTTCTGGGCCAGTACCAGGAATTAAGGGAGCAGAAATTATAGCCTAAGTGAAAAGAACTTCAATGATTCAAAGACAGCAGAAATCAAAAGTACTCTCAGGAAATACTATGACCTGTTCAATCATGGCAATACCTCTACCTCAAACGGGCTCATTGCTTAAGGCCATTAGATGGTGCATGGAGTTTGTCCTAGGATTTGAGATCTTTATTTAGGTTAGTTTAGAAAACAGGAAGAAGACCAGAGCCAGATTCTTTCTGAGCAAGGTTACCTTTCTGTCTGACATCAGACACAACCATCTGCCCTAATAGTGTTAAAAATTTTATTTTTTGTGTACATAATGAAAATTAACTTTTCAATAATTAAGACTCCCTTTGCCTCTTAACTCTATGTAGTTATCCTCAATCTCTGTAGTAACATTTAATTGGCCAAGCCCTTCCCTATTTACCATTCCTTCATGGAGTCAATAAAAATGTAGAGCTCATGCTCCGTGGCAAGCACCATGCCTACAGAATAAAACATATCCCTTCAACTCTGCTTTCAAGGAATGTATATTAAATGGGAAATAAGTAGGCTTTACCACTTGTCTTTCCCATGGTAAAAGAGAATTCTCTTTCACATAAGGGTCTTAGCAAAAAAAACTCTTAATTTAAAAACTGTAGTCGTTCCTGCAAACTCGAGAGGAAACATTCAAATTAGTTATTTCTAGCAAACACTCGCCCACCATGCACCAAAACACTTCATTGAATTGAGGCAATTATCTGTTTTCTTCTGTGAGTGGGGTGCAGAATAGAAAATAGAGAGGAAATGTAAGCACGCACTTTCTGTTAGCTCTCTTCAGCACTGCAAAAGGTTATCATTTAATGAGATTTTGTAAAGCAGCATGACTCCTGTGCATGGCTTGCTGCCGTGTCAAAAATGTTTGATATACTTCTTGCACATTTAAGATAATAGGGTCACTAGGCTTGGCAGCATTCCCGATTTCCTCATTAGGGTGAAGTCTTCCCCCCTCTATCATCTCAGTGTATGCAGTTGGAAAATAAATAATTGCATCATGTTTGGGAGGTCCACCACTATGCTTCAAAGGAATGCCATCAGAAATGGAGATGGGATAAATCAAGGGTGCCATGGGCCGTAGAAGTGTTTCAGGAGATGCTGAGACTTGAAAAGTTGCCTAGTATTGCCAGGTGCTCTCTGAACACCTCCCTTTAGCTCTCATGGTCCACAACCTGTTATTTCTTTTTTTTTACTTTTTAATTCTAGAATAATCAATGTACAATGTTATATTAGTTTCAGGTGTACAATGTAGTGATTAAAAAAACCCAAAACCAGGGCACCTGGGTGGCTCAGTCGGTTAAGCATCCGACATCGGCTCAGGTCACGATCTCACAGTTCGTGCGTTCGAGCCCCATGTCAGGCTCTGGGCTGACAGCCAGCTCGGAGCCTGGAGCCTGTTTCACTCTCCATGACCCTCCCCTGCTCTCGTGCGCATGCTCTCTCAGAAATAAGTAAAAAACATTTAAAAAAAAAAAACCCAAAACCAAAAACAACCCCCAAATAACCCACAAAACAAACAAAAACAATACAGTGATTCAACAGTTCTGTACATTACTCAGCGCTCATGATGGTAAGTGTACTCTTTATCCCCTTCACCTGTTTCACCCATCCCATCTGGTAACCACCAGTTTGTCATGAACCTGTTCCGATTAGTCTAAGGTAATTTTCTTTCATTTTTCTAAATGTATCCCCTGAGCCAATTAAAAATAACAAAGCAAACAGATTTGCAAGATTCTTTTCACCTATGAGCATCATCCTTGAAATACTCAGGATTGCAATTTTAAAATACTTAGTGAATCCTATTTTCATCATAACTCCCCTCAAATATTGGTTACTTTTTCTCGTAAGTATTCTTAGGAACAATGGCTATGACATCTAAGATATTTCTAAGACCCCAATCATTTACATTAAAATAATGACACTGGAAATCTTATTTTTATTCATATACTTGTCTCAGATGGCATCATCGCGGAACTTTATGCTTTTCATGTCTCATATAATTTTGAATGGCCTATTATTTCAGAAGCAGCAAACTAATCATGCTTGAAGATTGGTAGACATTTTTTCAGGGATATCAGCTCTAATGATATTTTTAAATATTTCTGAAAAAGGAATTCACCTCTATGTCCATGTTACAGCATAACACGAGGTATCAGATCCTAGAAGGCCTTGTTTCAAGATGGTTACTCACTCCTATTACTTCCTTCCTCGTTGTAATATCAGATCTGATTGATCTAGATCTCTGGGTTGTGTAAATACTGAATGACTTGGGTCTCTGCCAAATTAATGCCATAAATGGTCTGTTTAAGAAAAAAAATAGCTCAGAGAGTTGTATACTGAGTCAATAGAGATCATTCAAAACCTAGAATGGACAACAGATTGGATAACTCCTGTTTCAAAACCTAGAACAGACAGGGGCGCCTGGGTGGTTCAGTCAGTTGGGCATCTGACTTCGGCTCAGGTCATGATCTCATGGTTCGTGGATTTGAGCGCCGTGTCAGGCTTTGTGCTGACACCTCAGAGCCTGGAGCCTGCTTCAGATTCTGTGTCTCCCTCTCTCTCTCTCTCTGACCCTCCCCTGCTCACGCTGTCTCCCTCTCTCAGAAATAAAAACATTAAAAAAAACCAAAAAACCTAGAACGGACAATAGATTGGAAATTTCTTTTTCATTCAAATTCAAATTCCCGATTTTTGAAAAGCATGTGTTATGGTATAAATTGTTTTGTTTATATCCAGTGAAAACTGGTTGGCAGCAGTTTGTTTTAGGCAGCCAGCAAGTGTTAAGAATGTCTGGAGAGAGGACATGAGAATAAATACCATCACATAGAGGCTTATGCATAATGAAACATGTATGTGAAGGTAGCTGTTGTAAAGGCCTGGGCACCATTCCCAGGGTCCTGGGAAACAGCCCGTCATGAGCCAGCTAACAGTTTTCTGGTGGTGCTAGTGGGTTAACCCCTATGGACGTCACCTCATTAAATGTTTAATAAATATTATTTCTTTTCCCCCATTCTTTTCTGTCTTCTATTATAGATGAAAACATGTAAGTGCCCTCTGATGATTTTTCTTTGGCTTTTGAGAATATCTTCAGACCATGTTGTAGTCTGTCTCGGTTAGTTACTACAAAGTTGTTTTTATTCCTTCTTGTAGGACAAACTGACTGTGTTCCACTTCCCGTGAGGACAGCATGTAACACGGTTTTTCTCTTCTAGGTTGTGGGACTGGAAAATATCTCAAAGTGAACAGCCAGGTGTATACCCTGGGCTGTGACTACTGCGGGCCACTGGTAGAGATTGCCCAGAGTAGAGGATGTGAAGTCATGGTGTGTGACAACCTTAACCTCCCCTTTAGGGATCAGGGCTTCGATGCCATCATCTCCATAGGAGGTAAGGCAGCCTGGTCACATGGTCCTTCTTCACCATGACAATAGCATTACATGAACGGTGGAGGTCATTCTCACAACATTCGTTCTTTGTAGAAACGTGACTGTGATTCATTTTATCTAATTTTTAAAATTCCTTCAACTGGATTATTTGACTAATCCCAAATGTACATATGGTGGTACATAGGATTGTTTTAACTAGTTAAACCTTCACACTGGCACTGTCTTCTTTCTGATGATTCAGTCCAATGTCTTTTACTTATGAGTAAGAAAGCATGAAAAGGATGTTAATCACTGAAATATTTCATACTTTGTTTTATTGAGATAAAGCCAGGCTCTTCCAATGTGAAGTTGAACTTTAGAAGTCCTATTACCTACTTAAGGTCACGACTATGTCCTTTATTAGCAGAACACTGTAAGACTAATGCACCTGGCAGGATGTGTCATCTGATCTGCTACGCACTGGTGCATGACACACTGGGGAAGAGGCCCACCTGGTCCCGGACTACATCAGTTTTACATCACTCAGCTCTCTCACTGGCAGAGACTGTTCATAGTCTAGGGAATATGTTCTTTGTATATTCTCTGCAAGTGTGCCCCATAAAAACACACATGCCACAAATGAAAAGAAAAACAAAACCCCGTGCCTGAAATATACACAGGTATGGCTCATTGTACTCAATGTGTGTGATCCTGACACCTAGACTTTTAGTCCCACTGCAGCGTGCTAGGGGACCTGGCACCGAGTTCTTTTCCAAAGAGGAAAATCTCTTGCAAAGCAAATGATCTGCTCCAGTATACTTAAAATTAATCTACTTGACTCTAACACACTTCATCAAAGCAAGGTGATCCTATATAAAGCTGACTGACTAGATAGAAACTGGGAGATAAAAAAAAATACACGGTAAGACTGCTCTCCCCTGAAGGAAAGGAGGACTTGATCTATTCAGCAATAGAGGGGGACTATATCTTTGCACAGTAAGGGGATACAAGCCTGGAGGCCACAGCCCGGAAACTAGTCAGGACTGGCAGGAGATGGTTGCCATGGAAACCTGCTCTGGGACAGCCCTACTTATTTGCAGTTGAAACCCTGAAGTCCATTTTGGGTATAAACACTGCCAGGAGGGATTCCTGGTACACCAAGCAACTCATTACAGTGTTTTGAATCTTGAGTGGAAAGAAAGCTTTTGGGTTGGTTATTCCACCTAAAACAAGCAGAAATCCGGGAGAGGTCAGAGGAGTGGTATTATTCGCTCTTTGTGTTCGTTTACATTAGCTTTAGAGTCGGCAAGGCTGTGCCATGAGCCACCGTGGCGGCAGGGGTAGTGCCGGCTGTCCGACTTCTGGGAAGCGCTCCGTGTGTGCGTGGGTGTGTCTTTCTATGCTTCCCACGTAGGTCTTGCGCTTTATCTGCGGAAGAAATGCAACACACCTGGTTGCCACCTTCTGAAGAAAAAATGCTTCCTTAGATGGAAACATACCATGTATTTTTGGGAACTGTAACTGTATTAATGTGACGTGGTCATTTTCAGCGAGGTTTCACATTTAGAACTGCATTATGAAAATTGTTGATAGTCTGTCTCTCTTATTTCCATATATATATTTACTTCCCTATTTAGAATTTTTATTCCGCCATAAAAACATATGTTTTTCCATGTCTCTTTTTTTCTTTTTTTTTTTAATATTTATTTTTGAGAGAGAGACACACACAGAGAGTATGAGCAGGGGAGGGTCAGAAAGAGAGGAAGACACAGAATCTGTAGCAGGCTCCAGGCTCGGATCTGTCAGCACAGAACCCAAAACAGGGCTCGAACCCACAAACTGTGAGATTATGACCTGAGCTGAAGTTGGCTACTTAGCCAACTGAGCCACCCAGGCACCCCTGTTTTTCCATGTCTCTTAATAATAATTTGAGAGGTCAGCATCATATCTAATTATACATTCCATACGTTTTACTGACAGATTGGAGAAAGAAACCCTCTTCCCACTTACTTTGAGAATAGCTTGATAATTCTATGAAAATTTAGCAATATTTCACAACAGTGCCAATCAACTATTTATTTTATGCCAGTTGCTCTCAGTGTGGGGTTATGTTGCCCCCTTCACACTTAGAGGACACTTATCAATGTCTGGGGACATTATTGGCTGGCTCAACTGGACGTGTGTACAACCTCTGGCCATCTAGTATCTGGCCCCCTACAACAAAGAATTATCCAGCCCAAAGGGTCAGTAGTGTTGAGGTTGCAAAACTCTGCTTTATGCTTTCAGTTAGAGGAGACCTGCACACTGGAAGAGTTAAATATCAACACATCATAAAATATCAAGATATAACAGGGCTTTAAAGATGAACTTCTATAACTTCCCATCTAATTCTAGAATCTAGTACTTGAATTCAACCTACCTATTTTCTGGGGTGTCAGCAGGAACATGTGGCTATATTATACATATATTGAGTTCTATTTTTTTAAGTTTATTTATTTATTTTGAGAGAGATAGAATGCGCGCGCAAGTGGGGAAGGCACAGAGGGAGAGACAGAATCCTAAGCAGAGTTCAGCACACAGCTTGAACTCACGAACTGTGAGATCATGACCTGAGCCAAGATCAAGAGTCAGATTTAACTGACTGAGCCACCCAGGTGCCTCTATTGAGTACTATTTTTGCCTTTAAGTTGTGATTATGATTTTTAAACACAAAAGGGAATTTTTTTATCCTTTAAAAATATAATATAGCCTCCTAACATTGATGACTCATATAAATGCATTTCACATCCCATTTTGGTTACATTTATAACGCTTTTAAATAGAATATATAGATGCATATATATTTTTTAGATAATGAAGAAATCTTCATTTGTAACCTTTTTCCAAAAAGTTTGGCCTAAAAGTTACTTAGTATTACATGTCAAATATAAATATAAAACAATATAAAAGATTCAGGTATTTCCTGGGTGATATTATGCTATTAAAGTGAATCATCACATAACAGATGTTTAAGGAATGCACATATATACTTTCTTCCTTTAAGGAAAGACTTCTTTTGAGGCCCAGAATCCTAAAATGTTGAAGATCTATGAATCTGCTAAAAAGAGATTACTGTATCAAAGTAGTCCTGTTTTCATGATTTTTTTTTTCTTTTTTGGCCCCCAAAAGGAACGTAGTCAACTGTCATTATTCACAGTAATTATGTTCTATGAAGTCTCTGTGAAAAAATGCGGAGCCGTCGTTCCCAGGGGAAATACAGGACTAGGTTCCCGTGAGCCTCTGCTCGCTGCATTTTTTGTTAACTGATTAATACACAACCTTATTTTACATGTGTTTCCATATGAAGACAATTTATTTAATTTTAAACTCATGGCAACAGCCCGAACGAAGCGTACCTAACACCAGACATACCTCAGCCTTCACGTGCTCGGGAACCCCACACAGCGCTTGAGCACTATGCTCAGGGATCATTTAAAACGATGAAATCACCAACAAAAAGCACAAAGTGCGAGGACCGTGGCAGACAGACCATGAAAGGACACTTGCCGCCAGGGAGAAGGCTGCAACAAGCAGGCAGAGGTCCCCTTGCTCACCCTCCGACGGACACACGCACGTTGGGGGTTCAGGGCCACCATGTGCGTGCCAAGAAATGACCAGGAAAACACTGAGAGTGCTGTTTTGGGGGCTACAAGTAGATTTTGGTGAGTAGCAACATTGGCAAATACAGATAACAAGGACTGACCATATTTACCAGCTCTCTACGGCAGGTGAGCTGGAGTTTTATTTGCCTAAAACCACCACTACCGGCTGGACTATGGGGAGCATTTCAGGCCTGTCCGTCCCACCCTCCATCTCTCCCCTTACCACTCTTACCTGAGCGTAGTGTCCAGACTCCCCCTGGGACTAACTTCCTACTTGAGACACAGGGTAGGCCTCACCCCTGCATGTGGATAACAATCTGATTTTTTTTCCTTCACATAGTACTGTGATCAGAGTCCTCTCAGAACTCATAGACTGACACTTTCCACGTACTGTTTGATGAAAATAGGCCTGATAACACACTTAGGACTGGATAAAGGCAGTCTTACTTGAATTCCACTTTAACTTTGCAGGGACTGGAAGTAAGACAATGACCTATATGCTGATTTTTAAAAACACATACACGACCGCTTTATATTAATATTTTAAAAATTATAAGCAATCATTTGGACTTCTGCTGGGCTGGCTTATCTTTGCATGATCTAAGTAAGAAGACAATCTTTAACATTTTTTTCCACTTGTTTGCTTTATTAATTTTATTAATAATTGATTAGTGGTGTTAATCTTATGGTGCATAAGAAGTACCAATCATTCAGTAAAGTAAGGAATTATCTCCTAGACTTCTGTTGGGGAACACTTACCTAACACAGTGCTCCCATGAAAATTTCACTAATTCACTTCGGTCATCCTTCTAGTTAACAAATTCATAGGATTCGGAAACTGGAAGGATTTGGAACTTAACACATTTTTTATTTATTTGAACAAATTTAAACACATTTTTAAATGTTTTTTTATTTTTGAGCGAGAGAGAGAAAGAGCAGAGTGCAAGCAGGGGAGGGGGAGAGGGAGACACAGAATCTAAAGCAGGTTCCAGGCTCTGATCTGTCAGCACAGAGCCTGACACTGGGCTTGAACCCACGAACCGTGAGATCATGACCTGAGCCAAAGCTGGATGCCTAAATGACTGAGCCACTGAGGCACCCACACATTATTTGTCTTATTATAGATAAACAACCTGAAATCCATAGACGTTACATCATTGCCCAAGATTGTCTAATAAGTACAGGAGCCAAAGATAAGAATTCTATCTCCCCTAAAGCAAGGCTTTGCTCTCCCCACCAGGTGCCCTGCCCTGTAGGAAATACAGAGGTTTTACTGCGTGTTGAAATTGCATTATGTGAAATTGTATTATATTGAAAACACTAGTTTATAAATGCGAGAGTTTGTGAATGTGTATACACATTGAGATCTAGTTTCTTCTTTTTCAGTCATACATCATTTTTCTACAAAACAGAGGAGAATCAGAGCAATAAAAGAAATGGCCAGAGTCTTAGTTCCTGGAGGCCAGCTGATGATTTACGTTTGGGCCATGGAACAAAAGAACCGGCGCTTTGAGAAGCAAGATGTGCTCGTCCCGTGGAACAGGGCCTTATGCTCCCAGCTCTTCTCCGACTCCAGCCAGCCTGGCAGAAAGCAGCAGTGTGGACACCCAGAAAGAAGCCATCCCTACCATCCTCCGTGTTCTGTCTGTAGCTGCTCCGGTTGTTTTAAAGAGCAAGGTCATTCCAAACGGTCCCACAGCATGGACTATGAACCGATGATGGCCGGGGCCTGTTGTGCAAATATTTCTCAGGAAGGAGAGGAAGAAAATGGGTTCTATAACACTTTTGGAAAATCTTTTCGTTCCTGGTTTTTTTCTAGGTCTTTGGATGAATCAACTCTGAGGAAGCAGATTGAGAGAGTGAGGCCCCTGAAAAGTACAGAGGGTTGGGCCAACAGCACTATCTCGATCCAGCCTTCCAGACACTCCAGTTTAGACTTCGATCACCAAGAGCCATTTCCAACAAGAGAACAAACTTTAGATGAAGACGTGTTTGTGGACACTTCACAAAAACAAGTGGAGTGGCTGAGAGCACCAGCCACAAAGAAACCTCTGCACGAAGACCAGCAAGGAGGAGTTAGGAGAAATGGGGATGGGAATTTTCTGGAAAGCATCAATACCAATGTGAATCGTGTGAATGCAGGTGATGTAGAGGAAGGTAACCCTTCTAGTAAAATACTGAAAAGGATTTCTGCGGCCGACTCCACAGATTCCAACCCAGATGACACAATTTCTGTCGAAGAACAGCAGCCCATTTCAGATTCCAGAGCCTTTATGCGCTATTACCATGTGTTTCGAGAGGGTGAGCTCTATGGTCTGCTGAAGGAGAATGTGTCAGAGCTGCATATTCTGAGTTCTGGGAATGATCATGGCAACTGGTGTATCATTGCTGAGAAAAAGGACAATTGCTATTGACTAGATCATTTTAGACAATTCCTCCAAAAAGTGGACCGTGGTCTCTTCACAGGGCCTGGTATGGTTACCTGAACTTGCATCCAACTTTATTATTTTTAGTGCATTTTTGCTTTGGTTTGTAGAGATGATGAATTGATCATCTTTTAACTCTTTGGATGAACAGAGTCTGGCATGTAAAGCATTTGACAAAGGCTATTCATAAATTATTAACATAAGAGAAAAGCAGCAGCAGTATTAAAATGAACTTCAAAATGGTTAGGAATTTCTTTTCCCTGAAAGGTGAAATTATGATAAGGATACATGTATATCATTTTTCAGTATTATATGCGGATTTTAACAGATGCTGGTGGTTGTCCTTTTTTTCATTACTATTAAAGCAGAGTCAACATTGACATTAGTTTCAGGTGTACAACATAGTGATTTGACAATTCTATACAAGACTCTCTTTTTGAGTATGCCTTTTTCGAACAGCCTTTTTATAATTAAGGGGGGTGATTTCTGCTTCTCCGGTTATACTTTAGATCTGTCTGCAAGATAACAGGTAAGCCTGTTCCTTTGCACGCATGTAAATTGAATGATGTGATAAAATATTTTGTTGCCAAAGCCTTCCTCATACTTCAGAAAAGCCAGAGATGGTAGAGAGAGACAAGTTGTTACAAGGACTCTTCTAGATGATAAGCAAACTTGCTTCCAAATACATAAATGACAAGGCTTTCAATGTTTCTCGGAAGGTTTTTAAAGGCATGGTGAGCATGTATGGAGTGGTATGTGTAGGTATTAGAAATTGTTGCAAGTACCTGAGTGGTATTTTTCTGACCTTATTCGAAGCAGGAATGTCTACTTAAGACCAAGAGTGACGAAGGAGGAGTTTTCGTCTAGAATGATGCTTTTCTCATGAACTGAAGGGATATTTAGGAAATGAGAATTTGGTTGAAGCACTGTTTTATTTCAGCTCTCAATATAAATACATGGTTAAAGGGCAAGTTTTTGTCCTTGATAGAGGATCTGTTGTTGGATTTTTTTTAAAATCTGGGCATTTATCTTGTTGAAAGCCACATTGTGTTAGTTATATTAGGGATTTAGGCAGAATTAAGTCCTACGAATGAAAGGCTGAACTTCTGACACTCTGTAGACAAACAGAGGAGGTGCTGTGTGGTCACTATATCTGCTCTGATTTAACCGTGGGTCTCTTTAAACCCATGGTGGCTCAGGAGACACACATAATTGGGAGTCGACATTTGACAGAAGCTGTTTTAATCTGTGGACCACCTTAACGCTGCACAAAAATCCAATTCTTGTTTTGTGGAATATTTCATTTGTTTGGGGGTCTTTTTACCTTCAGTGATTGTGCTCCATCTTAAAATAACGATGCTACTTTCAAAGAGACGTAAGGGATTATTTTTAATGTTTGTCTGAGAATGACTGACATGTATAACTCTTTTGGCTTCAAAATAAGACCACATCATTGCCGTTTTGGTTGGTGAGGCTGTCCGGTGGAAAGGAGACATAGGACTTGGGTTGTTCAGTGTGGAGGGACCATGGAAGCAGACCTAAAAGTGGAATATAAATTAACGCAGTGTCTTCCATTTCTTAAATTAGGACATTAAACATGAGTATGAGCGCTATCTCGGTAGAAAGAAAATATTCTCAGAGTTGGAGAAGTTCTTGCAACTAAGGCTTGTTGGCCTTTTTATTGTGAGTGGATTTTTCCTCTCCTTGAGGCTTGTGGTCACTTGTATCTTTAATCTCAGGCTTGCTGCTAGAAATGTGCTTGAAGTCGTATCTTTCCGGTGGTAGTGGGCCACTTATGAGGAACTCAGTTTATCAGACTGCACCAAAAAAGCCTTGCGCTAACCTGTGTGAGCGACCCTATGCACACACCCTACTTTACATAGAACACTTCTTGAGAAAGACTTTCACATAATTTTGACAAGACTGTACCTAAGAAGCCACTTAATAATAGCAATCTTTCATTCTTCGTCTGCTGAGCACAAGAATTCTATGCATCCAGACATTATTTTGTACACAAATGCTTAACTGGTTGATAACCTCTCTTTGGTATATTCGTGTGAAAAGCACTCTTAACCCTAACTTCTGCCTTTGGAGATATGTACATATATGACATTGAAGAGCCAAGCTGATGTAAATATTGTAACCATTTAAAAATCTTGTTCTTTAGGACTGTCCTCAAAAGGAAATACAAATCATAAGCGACTGTAAGTATACACAGTTTACTTGCAAGCATTCAGTCTGCCTTAATTGGCTTAATTATAGAAGTCACTGATCTATCTGAAGCACTATGAAAACTTGGACTCCATTGTTAGTACTGGATCAAATAGTCTTTCCTGTTCCTTGGTGGCATCTCTGCAGAGTCCCACTATCTGAAGTAACCGGAAATGTTTGGGAGATGTCCAGAAGGTTCCTCCTTACTGGCTTACTGATACCTCACTGACCTATTTAAGGATTACATACAACAGTCAAATGATTTGGGGTAAACTGCATTAACATGGGGAAAGAATGCAATCAAAATAACATTATAGTGGGAAGCATGCATGTGACCTATGTAAATTATTACTTTTTAAATTGTCACTAAAGTGTCATGTAACTACCAAACCATGTGGCAACTATCTCAGGTTATTTTATTGGTCTGGTCCTCCTGTCTTATCACGCTGTTCTGTGCAGGATGGTGTACGATTCTTGTGTCTAGTTTGTCCTGTGTTCTTCCAAATTCTAGATGGCAATCAAGAATTCCTCTATATTTTAATTGACCATCAATTGAATGGGCAAAAATTGGAGGTAATCCAGAGAGAAAAGAATTCACATACAAATCATCCAGGAACATTAATGTCATTGAATATTAATGGCCACACACACACACACACAAAACACAGACTTTTTAAAAATAAAAGTAGGGGAGCCTGGGTGGCTCAGTCAGTTAAGCATCCCACTTTGGCTCAGGTCATGATCTCATGATTCATGGGTTCGAGCCCTGCATCGGGCTCTGTGCTGACAGCCAGCTCAGAGCCTGGAGCCTGTTTCAGATTCTGTATCTCCTTCTTTCTCTGCCCCTCCCCTGCTCATGCTGTCTCTCTCTCTCAGAAATAAATAAAACATTTTAAAAAATAACAAAAGTAAATGGGTTTGGAGGAGGACAGAGGGACTAACCAAGTTGTTGAACTTGGTCGGGAGCTGTGAGCACTCAGTTTGAAAGGGATGGAGGATAGGAGGTCTAACTACTGGCCAAGCAGAAGTGTCCTGGGATAAACAAATTCGGAAGGCTTGAGCTCTTCTCTGCTAGAAAGTATGAAATGATAATTATAAGAGCAGCTAACTTTTCCTAAAATCTAATAATTATTTTGTCTGTAATCCTCACCACAGCCCTCTGAGATAGACTTATTATTTCCATCTTGCAGATAAGGAAAACTGAGGCATAAAGAAATTAATTAAATTGCCTAATATCACAGTTGTAATTAGTATCACACATCTAGAGGGGGCAGGGTTGAGATTCAAATGCAGGCTGGCTGGCTCCCAGCCTGTGCTCTCAAGCACACCACCATATACCCCCAGTCATGGTGGAGGCAGATTATAAGAGCGTTTCAAGGTAAGTGTGATTAATCTCTTTACAAATGAACTTGAGCAAAGTTAAGCAAAGCTTTCACAGTTACACAATAACTGGATAGTAATCCCTATGTAGCTCCCCCATCTTTACACCTATTTTTTTTTCATTTGTAAGTCTATCTCAATTTGAATTAAAAAAAAAAGTCTTTGGTCACAAAATGCTCTGTGATCACGTCTCTCCAATTCTTCCCACCCTTTAACCATTGTATTACTGTTTTTCCATTTTATACATGTCAGAAAATGGAGGCTGTTCAGACATTTCACTCCTTTTACTTGTTGACTAAATCCTGCTCTGTGCCAGATACGTAGGATATAAGGCAGTGCATATCAGGTGTGTTGAGTATATGCAGAATATTAAAATTAAGTGACCTGAAAAGTGCCTCCCAGGATGGGACAGTTTCGTGTTTGTTGTATACCTACAACCAACCACATTGTACTTACTGTTTAGTTGAATACATGAAACCCCCTCTTAGAGAATCACCGTACATATTAGCATATTTAAGGCCTACCCTAAAGTAATCTTGGACTTAACTGAGCTTGCCCTTGGCACATGAACATCCTCCAACACAAGCACTGTGAGAAACATATTTAAGAAAATAATGTGTCCAATAGAATAAAACGCAGACTCCTTTGGATGGCACCCAGGCTCTTCCTAAACCGACTGCCAACTGTTTTTCAGCCTCATCTCTTGCAATCACACCCACTTTTTCTGTTCTGCAATCTGCTTTAAACAATGTCTTTATTAGAAATTATATAATGACAAGCAATTACGCATCCCCTAGATATAAACTTGGATTTCTTTTTTTTTATAAACTTTTTTTTTTTAAATATTTTTATTTATTTCTAGGAGAGAGAGACAGCGTGAACAGGGGAGGGTCAGAGAGAGAGGGAGTCACAGACTGAAACAGGCTCCAGGCTCTGAGCTGGCAGTCAGCACAGAGCCCGTCGCGGGGCTTGAACCCACTAACCGCGAGATCATGACCTAAGCGAAAGTCGGACGCTTAACCGACTAAGCCACCCAGGCGCCTCTAAACTTGGATTTCAAATGCCATCATTGTAATCCCTCTCCAGAGAAAAATGCATGGCGTGGGCTTCACTCCACCAATTCAAAGGGCATATTAGGTAAGTGTTATCACATACGCATCCAGCAGATGGAAAAGCCATGGGAGCAGAAAGGCGTGACAGAGGCTTCCGCAGACCCCAAACCAGAATGCTCCCCTCCTCTTTTCCCAGCCTTGACTCCAAACTATGATTACTGGTTTCATTGTATATACTCTGGGTCAATCATCCACAGAACTGGAGCGGGAGCATTTTACAAGAACTCTCACCAACCAAGAACAGAAATTACGATGCAGATAGAAAGTTCCCAGGCATGTCACAAATACACACACACACACACACACCCCTAAGACTGCTGATCAAAGAGAAAACACTAACTGTGATTCGTCCCATTTTTCATTCCCTGCGGGTCGCACAGTATGGGATGCATTAGTAGGAACGTCAGTCAGTCCTTTCATATTCTGTCCCCTCTGGATGCAAGTCTTCCCAAGTATTAGGCGCCTGTGATGGCCTATCTGGATGGGGTTAGGGCTAGCATGCCATCCATATGCCCAATCTGATGGACCACTTGTGAGAACCCCTTGCCACACTTGATCCCTCATTTGCCAAATAAATATACATTTTGTCTCTTCTTCAACTGCCCCTGGGAAAAATAAAGCTTACCTCTACCCAATTAATTAGTAATTAATCCATATGAAACAATATATTTTCTCCATGTGAAACTTTTGCTTTTCTCTGGATACTACCTCCACATAGAGAAGACGGTGGGTCACCAGTTAATCTGTCTCCAGTGTCCCTGAAAAAGTGACATTTCTATTTACACTCACCCTGCAAGGAATCTGCTTGAATGACAAGCATTTCTGTAATGAGCTAACCATACCACTTCCATCAGATTTTCTATTAACGTAGCTGGAGGGAGCCCCTTAGGGAAGGATTCACTCCATTCTGGAGGCTCACTACCGTGACCCTGGTGGAGGTTCCGAGAAACTACATATGTGAAAACTGTCCCATTTTCTTTAGATGCTCTCGTAAATATGGATTTTGTAAATACAAAATAGTTTAAGTGCGATGGGACAGGTTTTGTTCCCGGTCAGCTCGGACAGCCACCTCTCCTCACACTTCAGGAGAATCGGGCAGATTCGTATTTGAATCCTATTATCGTTGCCTAAAGGAAACCAAACTAACCAGTTAATAACAGATGGTCTTGAAAGGGTCAATGAAAGAATATTATTGACTAAGAAAAAATCTTTTAAGATGAATAAAAGTGTGTTAGACTATCCCAAAGCGTGTGTGGACATAGGTACCGATGTTGAAAGAACATCATTTTTTACCTTCTTGGAAGCCAAGCACCTCCACTGACCCACGCCACCTGCAGGCTGTCAGCTCCTTGCCGGACTCGGGTGAGAAGTAATAGAGCGCTGTGCCCAGCACTGCTGTGGCCCTAACGCAGCTCGGTGGGGGTGTGTTCTAGCGGCATATGGTGCCCCGGCTGGGCGGGGCTCGGGGGCAAGGCTGAGCCCTTCGCATTCTCTGGGATGGGTTGGAAGAAGCTACATTTCCCTGCATATTGGTTTGCTCCTCATGGTGGCTGCTCAGAGGCAAACCAAATAAAGTCCCCATAACAAAATACACTCTGTGCCAAGTGTGTATTTTTGGCAAGAATCTATGAAACCTCAGCCATGCGTCTTGTGCTCTTTGGCAGAAATCTCTCAGTTTTAAAACATTGTTAATGGGGCACCTGGGTGGCTCAGTCAGTTAAGCATCCGACTTCAGCTCAGGTCATGATCTCATGGTTTCATGAGTTTGAGACCCGCATCGGGCTCTGTGCTGACAGCTCAGAGCCCGGAGCCTGCTTCGGATTCGGTGTCTCCCTCTCTCTCTGCCCCTGCCCCCCCTCAAAAAAACTTGCTAGTTATTGTCCTTAGAAACCATCACTTACTCCATCTTTGTGCTCATCTTCCATTGTTTGAAATATCTAAGCATAAATTCGGATGAAGAGCGATCTCCTTAACAGGTTTGTCAGCAGATTTTAGTTTCTTCCATGATTGGACCCGACGGAAATAAAGTTGAATACCTGGTTTTTACTGTACACATCACTCCCACTCAGTCCCCAGGGACAGGGCACAGGAAACACGAAGCTGCACCCCCGAGCAGCCTTGGCCAGGGGAAAACTGCCACATGTTTGAAGCTCCAGGGACCTTCGCTGCCACTGACTCCAAGAAGGAGGGATCTGCCCCAGCCAGAACCCAGACCTGCCCTTTCCCCAGCACACCATGCTGTTTGCTCTCCTTGTGGTCTTCTGCGTCCCCCCAGATCTTTCAGGACAGTTGGCTGAACTCACTGCTCTGTGTTGCTTTTCTTGCTCATCCTATAGCCCTTTCCATTTAGGGAATTTTACAGCATTACACACCATATTTACCTTTAGCAATTAAAAACCTTCATTTTAAAAAAATGTTTGTTTATTTTTGAGAGACAGAGAGAGAGAGGAGAGCATGAGCAGGGGAGGGACAGAGAGAGAGGGAGACACAGAATCCGAAGCAAGTACCAGGCCCTGAGCTGTCAGCATACAGCCTGATACGGGCTTGAACCCACGAACTGTGAGATCATGACCTGAACCAAAAGGTGGATGCTTAATCGACTAAACCACCCAGGTGCTCCCAAACCTTCTTGAATCATCCACAGTGTTTTCCCTTAGGTTTTTCCAATTGAAAATAAGGGAAAACATTTTTCTACTTGGTATCTTTGTCCTCCACGTCAGCCCCAGCCCCAACCTCCAGGAACAAACCTGCATTTGCCATTATTTTTTGAGGGCCGGGGGCGGGGGGGGGCGCGGGAGGGTGGAGGGAGGGAGAGAGAATGAGTGGGGGAGGGGCAGAGGAAGAGAGAGAATGCCAATGGAGCCCAATGTGGGACTCAATCTCACAACCATGATTTCTTGACCTGAGCTGAAATCAAGAGCAGGACGCTTAACCAACTGAGCCACCCGGGCGCCCCTCGCATTTGCCATTTTAAAGGGCCTGCTGAAAATGGCTATAAAGGAGCTCTCCCACCCACTGACCCAGCCTGCCTTTTGGGGAGGAAGGGTCCGGATCTGGCCGTTGGAATTCAGTTCCTGGGGTCAGCAGGCTGTGGAGGGCCATGTCTCCACTTCACTTTGTCTTCCACCAAGAGAATCTCTCCTCTTAGATCCTGTAGATCTAAGTCCCTGCTCTCATCTTCCTCTAAGACTCCCAGGTGTGAAGAGTAAGTGTTCATTTACTCACAAGATTTTCACTACAGTCTCCCCTTACCTGCAAGGAATATTTTCTGAGACGCCCAGTGGATGTCTGAAACCACGGATAGTACCAAACCCTCTACATAGTATGCTTTTTCCTACACATACGCACCTCTGATAAAGTTCAATTCATGCATCAAACGCAGTAAAAGATTAACAATAGTAGCTGATAATAGAACTGTAACAATATACTGTCATCAGAGTTACGTGAGAGTGGTCTCTCTCAAAATTTATTTATCAAAACACAGCACTCACCCTTCCCGTGGTGACATGAGATGATAAAACGCCAACACGACGAGCTGAAGCGAGGTCACTGATGTGAGTTTTGGGCGGAGGAGGGTCGGAAGGGGGAGCACCCGCTCTGGCCCGAGGCTGACCGGGGTAACGAAGCTGCGGAAAGCCGAGCCGCAGGTGAGGGGACGGCTGTACCTGAGTCCAGGTGAAATCGATGATGTGTGCTTCGTCCTCAGAGGTGGCTGAGCTAAGGTAAGGTGAAAATGACATCACCTGTGGCCAATATTCAGCCATCAGTTACTAGCTTTTTCTTTCCCTTAAAAAGAAGTATTTGCCACAGTATTTGGCTAAGTGTACAATGAAGGGCATGACATTTTGAGATACAAAGGGAAATAAAACCCTTCCGTGTTCAGAGCTCTCTTGCTCCGGCGGAGAACAAGACCATGAAGTCAACCCCATCCCTGCCTTTGAGAGCGCAGAGCCCTGGAGGGTTTATCAATGGGGATCCTGTACTGAGAGAGGCTGGAGCAGCCCCACTCACAGGAGCCAGTTGAGGCAGTGAGCTGGGCCCCTGACACCCCGGGAGCGGAAAGAACATGACAGGGGACAGCCCCCTGTGTACCACGAGCCTGAGCACTAGCTTCCCCCTCCCCCCATTTGGGAACCTTGGCAAAGATTCCTGGGCCTTCGCTTGGCATGCAGTGGGCAGAGCCGCCATCTTCAATGGTATGGCCAGCCTCTTCCACAGGCCTTGTCCCTGCCTGTTTGTGAGACCAGTGTGCCCACCCTGGACCCGGGGAGGGTGGGAAGCTGCCTGTGGTCATCTGCATCAGAGGCAACTGAAAGGTTCTCATCAAAAGCAATGCAGTTGGATCCCCAGATTTTGATGGCACAAGAAGACCCCACGTGAGGCTGCTTGTTAGGTGTCCTAATCCAGTTCCACACTCCTCTGTCCCATTAAGAGGGGGACCTGAGTGTGTGAGCTGAAGTGACTTGCCCATTCCCACACAGGCAGAGCTTTCTGGCTCCTGGGTGGAATCCTGCAGAAACTCACCCACACCATCTCGTGAGGCCTCAGCCCTCAAAAGCAGGTGATATATGGATGACTTGTCTTTTTTCACCCAAGAAAGGTACTGAAAACATGGAACAGAAAGTACTTGCTTTTCCATCATTTTAAAGATGGTGATTTGGTCAGTTAAATGTTTGACTTTTGATTTCAGCTCAGGTCAGGATTTCAGGGTCATTAGATTAAGCTCTGTGTTGGGATCTACTCTGGGCATGGAATCTGCTTAAAATTCTCTCTCTCGGGGCGCCTGGGTGGCTTAGTCGGTTAAGCGTCCGACTTTCGCTTAGGTCATGATCTCGCGGTTCGTGGGTTCGAGCCCCGCGTCGGGTTCTGTGCTGACTGCCGGCTCAGAGCCTGGAGCCTGTTTCAGTCTGTGACTCCCTCTCTCTCTGGCCCTCCCCTGCTCATGCTCTCTCTCTCCTAGAAATAAAAAAAAAAACAAAAACCTTTAAAATTCTCTCTCTGTAAATACATACATGCATACATAATTTTAAAAATTTAAAAAAAAAGAGATTGATATAAAATCTCTTCATTTCTCTGTATTTTGTATTAACTTTTGAACCATTCCCTTGGGCAAGGGGTATTCCAGATACTGTTGGAGATTTTCCGAGAATAAGATATAGTTCCTGGTCCTATAGAATTAAAATTGAGCAGGACCAATGTGCACAGTTCTCTCTTTCTGGAATATTCTTCCACTCTCCATTTGGCCCGATTTAATCATGGTTCCACCTCAGCTGAAACGTATATTGCTCACGTGGGACTTTGGTGTCCCTACCCTAACCCAGACCAGATAGAAGTTATGGTCTCAGAGCCTTTTGTAGTCTTCCTTTTAAAATTCATCACGCCTATTTATTTCCTTAGCATTTCCTTTGTCTACCAGAGTACACATATCTCAGGGGCCAGGACCCCTCTCAGTGCAGACACCCACAGTGCCTAGCAGAGTGTGGGCCAGGTGGGGAGCACTCAGCCTGGCTCTGGGCGGGAGGGCGTCTCAGAGGAAGTGACACAGAGCCATGGGAGCCTGGAGGAGAGGAGGGTTGTCTGGAAGAAGGTGACACAACACTGGACCTTAGAGGGTAGAATGTGGAGAGGTGAGGAGGTCAGGGAATTTAGACAATGGCAAAGAGGAAGGCAAGCTCAAAGGGACGACTGACAATAACCACGACGGTACCATTTATCTTATGGGCACTATGTGTGAAGAACTTCACATTTATAGTGTCCTTTATTTGTTGTTGTTGTTTTTTTTTTATTTCTAGGAGAGAGAGAGAGAGAGAGAGAGACAGCGTGAGCAGGGGAGGGTCAGAGAGAGAGGGAGTCACAGACTGAAACTGGCTCCAGGCTCCGAGCTGGCAGTCAGCACAGAGCCCGACGCTGGGCTCGAACCCACGAACCGCGAGATCATGACCTAAGCGAAAGTCGGACGCTTAACCGACTAAGCCACCCAGGCGCCCCTAGTGTCCTTTATTTGTTAAAGTACGGAGCCATTTACAGATGTAGAAACTAGGGCCTAAAGAGGTCTGGCTCCTGTCAAAGTCCCAGAGCTGGGGGCGGGGGGGCGGGGGGGGGTAAAGGGCAGAGAAACCTGGAAAAGCAGAGTGCAGTTTGAGTTTTAAGGACCTGATGCCCTTCAAAGGGCTTTTAACCTTTCACCTATAATGCTACAGGGCCTTTGAAGATTTGTGAGCAGGCCTTGAAAAAGATGATTCTGGAAACCAGCGGAGGTGTGGGTGGGGAGGGGGGCCTGGGCTCTGAAGGAGTCTGTGGCGGGGAGAGGAGACACAGCGAGGAGGTGGGGCGGGAAACGAGAAGATACGCAGAGGTGAGGTAAAATGAACGAGAATCTGCTTAGAGAGCTGCGAGACGGAAAGTTAAAAACGGCTCGTAGGTTTCCTCCCGGCTGCCTGTTGACACACCCCGCGCGGCCGGCCGGCCTAGGACCGCGCTTGGGAGGCCGCCACCGCCAGGGTGGCTCTCGGGCGCCCTCTCCTGGAGAAGGAAGCCGCTGCCGAACTGTGCGGTCGGCAGAGCCCGCTGAGGCCGCCCCGTGGCCACTAGCGGGTCTTTCAAACAAACACCTGCTAGCAAGTTGTTACCCCGGGAGTGGACCCCGACTAATCGGCCTGTGCAGCGACAAAAGGCAAACTGCAAAAAAGGCAAACAGCGACAAAAGGCAAAAAAGCAAACTGTTACATCTTCAACATATACTATCCCAGACTTAGAATTCTGACAACAGAAGAGAACTGTACTTGACTGAAAGTAGATAATATTTATTTGTGGAGGAAAAAAGAAGGCATAATTCTTCTGAGTAATATTAAATATGTTTAGAAGAATTAAAGGACTGAACCCGTGATCGATCTTCAGCGGCTAATGCTACCCAGAATCCTTCAGGCTGCCACCTATTGAGGTGTGCAGGGCTCGAGCAACTCAAAACTGTTGCATGTGGAATTTGGCAAAGATAACCAACCTCAGGAGAAGAAAACAGGGCAGAATAGGTGGGACTCCCTCAGTGGGAGGTCTCCAGGGCTTTTATCACAGCCTGTGCCCCACGACCCAGCGAGGTGTCTACCTCCCCACCCAGTCCCCCAACCTCCACATCCACTCTCATGCCATATGCCTGGCCTGGGCCATTAAAAGCGGCTGTCCATATGGAGAGAGCCAAATGGCGACCAAGTAGTCTCAGAATGGTGGACAGCATGGTGGCTTTGGCCTGAGAAGAAAATTGGGGGCACCTGGGTGACTCAGTCGGTTAAGCATCTGGCTCTTGATTTCAGCTTAGGTCATGATCTCAAGGTTTGTGAGTTGGAGCCCCACATCAGGCTCCACACTGACAGTTCTGAGTCTGCTTGGGGTTCTCTCTCCCCCGCTCTCTGCCCCTCCCCCACTTGTGTTCTCTCTCTCTCTTTCTCAAAATAAATACATAAACTTTAAAAAATAAAAGAGGGGCGCCTGGGTGGCTCAGTCGGTTAAGCGTCCGACTTCGGCTCAGGTCATGATCTCACGGTTCGTGGGTTCGAGCCCCCCATCGGGCTCTGTGTTGACAGCTCACTGAGAGCCTGGAGCTTGCTTCAGATTCTGTGTCTCCCTCTCTCTCTGACCCTTCCCTGCTCATGCTGTCTCTCTCTCTCAGAAATAAATAAAACATTTTTAAAAAATTTTTTTAAAATAAAAAAAGAAAAGAAAAATGATAGTGGCCATCCAGGACCTACAGCTCTGGCCCCATTACCTTCTCATCTTCTCCCTTACTTAGCTTCCCTTGTTCCCTCAGCTCTAGATTTATTCCTTCCTTTCTGTTCGTCCAACATTTCAGGATTCAGGTACCTCAGATACTTTGTACTTACTGTTCCTTCTACTGCGAATGCTCTTCCCTGAAGTATAAGCAGTGCTCCCCTCACTTTCCTCCAGCCTTGGCTCAGATGTCATTATCAAAGCAGTCTCCTTTGATGAACCTATCTCAAATTGCACACCACACTCCTCCCCTACACCTCACACACACATACACACACACACACACACACACACACACACACTATTCCCCTTCCATGTTTCACTTTTCTCCATGGCCCTTATCATCTTTAAATATGACATTTTACTTGTATAGGTTATCTGCTCCCCTATCCCCAAGGCGTCGAGCTCCAGGAGAACAGGTATTTTGTTCTGTCATGTTGTCCACTGCTCTATCTCCTGTGCCAAGAACAGGATTCAGCTTAAGGCAAACACTCAATAATTATGAGATGGGTTACTGTGGGTTCCTGGATTTGTGGTATCCAGGGTCTCCCAAGTGGAGACAATGTGGTCAGCCTTGGGTGACTGGGTGGGGGCGGGGGCGAGGCCCAGGGAGATCTCTGTAGCCATTAATGAGGTCTAGGTCTTTCCTCCCAGATCGGGGAGTCTAGTGGGAGAATGAGAAAAACCTTTGCCTTTTACCTAGACAGGAGTTTTTAGAGTTGAAAAACCAAGACCTGTCCACCTTGGATTTTAGGTTTTGAAGGGACCTCTTTCTGAACAGCTGAGTGTGATTCCCGTGGCTGTCTGCCTGGAGACAAAGTCCTCAGGGGCCGGTGAACCTGCAGACAGCATGGCGAGCCTGGATCAGGAAGAGATAAGGGGAGCACATGGCTTCCCTCTTTGGTGCCACTCCCCACTCCTAGGTGCTCTCTTGCTGCTGTTAAGACTGACTGGCATGGGGGGTGCAGTCAGTTAGGCATCTGACTTCAGCTCAGGTCATGATCTCACAGTTTGTGGGTTTGAGCCCCACAGGCAGGTTTGAGCCTGCACTGACAGCTCAGAGCCTGGAGCCTGCTTCAGGTTCTGTGTGTGTGTCTCTCTCTCTGCCCCTCCCCTCTCACACTGTGTTTCTGTCTCTCTCTTAAAAATAAAATAAACATTAAAAAAAAAAAAAGACTGTCTGGCTTGAGCACATTGCTTGACTTCTCCTGAGCATCCATTTTCTCATCTGTACAGTTTTTTTCAGGTGTAAAATCAGGTTAACAATAACAGTCCTGGCAAATCAAATAAGACATAAACAAAGTTTGAGTTTCAAAGTGTCAGGAAAGGAAATATCTATCAATGAAGGCCACTTGCACAGGGCAAAATGTAATATCTAGCCAAATGTGTGACACAGATATTTGCTTTGAGGTACAAACAGGACAACAAGACTAACTGTCCGGTAATGAAATTACATATGTCCTTTCTCTAACTGTAAAATGGAACACATAGTTCTCTATTGGTTAGGAAAACAAACAAACAAACAAACTTAAAATCGGCAGAAATAGATAAGCAGACACTTGTACCACCAACAGGTCAAGTACCAAATTTCTAATTTGTACAAAGGCATTTTTCTGTTAACATATCCAACGAGGAACCACCAGATGGTCAGGGCCAGGTCAGGGTCAGGTCAGGGCCAGGCTTGGGCAAACCTGGAAAATGTCTCCACCAATTTTCATCACGCTCCCCTCAGCCCCGCCCCCACTCTGTGCCCACTGTGGTCCCTCTGTGTCCCGTGTGTTGCTACAAGCCTGGAGACTGGAAGTGGGCTGAGGACCCCTCTTCCCGGGAGACATGTCAGGCCCATGATGGCGAATTTCCAGAACTTGCCCCCCTCCTCACCAAACCAGGCAATCTTGCTGCCCCAGGCACGGCCTCTCAGTCCATGTCAACTCAAGAGTCCGCAGGTGTCCCCAAAGTCCTGTTGTGGTTGAACTCAGATGCACACTGCCTTTAAGGGCCTTCCCAGGGCCCCCCCCACCATGCTTATAAAAAGTGTTATAAGCCTGGTTGTGGGTGAGAAACATCTCTGCAGCTTCTAGAACACACTAGAGAACAAGGCCCACCCAGAACCACTAACACGGGCCCAGCTGGTGTGCAGGGGGGTTAGGAAGCCTGGCTTATGACACCCCCGGCACCTCTTCCAGCACACAAGGCCCCCTGTCGGGGTGCTCTCTCCCACCTCAGCCCTCCCCACTCTCTCCCCACACCCATGCCAACGCCCCAGTGCTGGTGTTCCCTGAAGGCTCCTCACCATTTCACGCCCTCAGGGTTCTGTACGCCCTTCTGTGGGTCTGGACCTAACCCCTCAAGGTGTCCCCCCAGAGGGACAGTGCCAGCCTCATCTGGGAACCCAGAGTCACAGAAGCAGAATGCACATTTCAGCAAGATCCCAGATGATTTATACAAACCTTCATGTTTGAGAAACACTCTAGATTCTTCCCTGGGCTGCACCCCTGGAGAATCCACACTCAACGCTTGGACCCCTAGATCCCTAGCTCAAGGAGCCTCTTTTCAGCCAAGGCCAAGCCTTTCCCAACCTCGCCCTACTCGCCCCCTCCCCTGGAAGGAAGGAATCCCTCCCTCCTTCCTGCGACCACTTCCGTAGCACCCAAGAGCTGGAACCAATAATTCCCGGTACCTGTGTTACCCAGGATTAGGATCAGACAAAACCACCTAGCTGCTGGCTTCATGAAATACAAGTGCCCAGAAGAAAAGGCTGTGAACCAACTGAACAGTTTACTTACAAAACTCCCAGCTCGTGCAGGAAGAGTGGCCTCAAACCCCTTACTTCTCTGTGTCCACCCATCCAGAGAAAGCAATGAAGGCAGAACTCTGCCCAATTCCAATCGATTCCACCTTGCAAGACTCACCTTAAAATCACCCAGCCCAGGCCCTGAGGCCATATGAATACCTTTCTCTAATTT
Organism: Hyaena hyaena; assembly: GCF_003009895.1. Classification (NCBI taxonomy): domain Eukaryota; kingdom Metazoa; phylum Chordata; class Mammalia; order Carnivora; family Hyaenidae; genus Hyaena; species Hyaena hyaena. Next base: position 3,640,760 of record NW_024080648.1, on the reverse strand, counting down.
CCTTTTCTGAGAAGTGGCTAAGACAATCAGGGTGATGTCTCCTTGCAGGAGATCAAAGGAACTTGGCTTTGTTCAATCAACAAGTTTTTTCTGGTGGTCTTTTAGATAGTCAACAGGCAACACACTCATTACAGAATATTGCAATTATTTATTTAAGCAGTATATGTCACCCTTGCCACTACCTTGCCACTGCCTCCTTCCTGAGTACACACACACACACACACCATAGACCAGCACACAGAGTATCAAAACAATAGAACAAATGGGCCAAAAATCTGAGTCAGAGGCAAGAAGAGTGGGAAAAAGAGAGAAGAGAAGGAAGGGCCAGGGGTTGGGAAGAGAGAACAGTGCAGAGAGGAGAGGCCTGTCACTATCAGGAAAAGAAACAGTCCCATGCTCAGGCTTCCGGGGCTCCTAGTCGGCCCTCCTCCACGCCCTTCTCCCTGGAGAAGCTCAGGACAATGGGATTGAATACTGTAGAGGACCTAGGTTCAAATTCAGACACCCAGGGTGAATTTCAAGGATGCAATATTTAACTTGAAACTAAAGTTAAAGACTCTTTTGTATATTCTGTATATTTTTAGAGATGGATTATTTGTACTTGACCTCAACTGTATATGTATGTAATAAAATATAGTATATACATAGGAGCTGGGCTACCTTTGTGTAATATTGTTTCCATCTCTCCAATGTTCATGGGGTCTCTCTCTCTCCAGTTCTCCAGAGCTACCAAAGACAGAGAAAATCTAGTAAATATTAGATAATAGAGACAAAAGGAACTTTTGAGCTTATGTTGGAAGGACAGAAGCAAGAATAATTGCTGAGCATTTCAAGTTTCTATGACCTGAGTATGAAGAAAATTTTCTTAGGTTTATCCAAAACTTTCTTGCTAATCCAAATATGAAAATATTATCAGGTAATTTTCATCACTGACATATTAACTATTGTGAACAAATTACCCACAAACTTAGTAACTTAAGGCAACATTTATTTTCTCACTTGGTTTCTGAGGATTAGGTTCTGAGAGCGACTTAGCTGAGTGGTTCTGGGTCTCTCATGAGGCTGCAGTCAGGATGCTGGCTGGGGATGCTATCATCTGAAGGTTTGACTGGGGCTGGAGGAGTCACTCCCATAAGGTCCTTTCATATCACTGTTGGCAGGTCTTGGTATCACATGGACCTTTCTATAAGACTGCCCACGACATTCTCCAGAGTAGGCCATCCAAGAGAAAGAACAAAGGGAAGATACAGTGACTTATGATCTGATCTTCAAAGTCACACACTGTCACTTCTGTTTTAGTCTATCTATTAGAAGTGACTTACTAAGTTCAGCCCACACTCAAGCACAGGGGAATGAGGCTCCACCTTTTTAAAGGAATGTTAAATATTCATGGACTTAATTTGAACTGTCATATTCCTCCCATATGCAAAATACTCTCATCCCTCCTAACACCTCCCAAAAGTCTCAACCCTGTACAGCATCAGCTCAAAGTCCAGGATGGTCACCATTTAAATCAGTACAGGTAATTCTACTTAAGTGCAGGCTTTAAGTACAAATCTTTAAGTACGGTTTCTATCTGTCTGAGGTCCTGTGAACTAAAGACACTCTCTGAAATATCTATCACTTATTCATCACTATGTAGAAGGTATTCTCCAACTTATTAGTTTAAAGCAATGAACATTTATCGTCTCAGTTTTGGTGAGTCAGCAATTCAGAAATTGTTTTTCTGGGTGGGTCTGAGTCCATTTCTTTCATGAGATTTCAGTCAAGGTATCAGCGGGGTCTGAGTCATCTGGAGGCTTGAGGAGGTTGGAGGAACTCAGTGACACAGCTGTTGGCTGGAGGCCTCAGTTTCTCACCACGTAGTCCTCTCCAGACTGTTTAAATGTCCTCATGGTAGGGCACTTAGCCTTTCCCATGGTAAGTGATCCATGAGTGAGCAAGTAGGATGGAAGCCATGATGTTCATATGACCCAGTCTCAGAAGCAACAGCCCGTCACATCTGCTGTGTTCATTTGGTCTCACAGGACAACTCTGAGATGACATGGAGGGGATTACACGAGAGCATGAATTGAGGCGGCCGTGCTCATTGGGGGCCATCTTGGAGACAGGCCAACCCACCTGCTAATGAATTAATGTCAGAAGCCGGACTTAGGATCACTGTCAGAAGCTGAAAACTCTTGTCTGCTTTTGCCACTCTTCATAGGATCTTTATATGTAACAAAATTTCTGGGTACCATGAAAATAAGGATCTTAGGTAATAACTGATTCAACCAGATGAATGATGATGACAGACTGATAAAATGACCGAGAGTTTGTGTCTGAAAATAGCCCACAGAAATGGAGGCTTTGCAGACATACGTCTATCTGAGAGGGCACTCTGAAGTCTTGTGAGCCTGGCAACTGTAAATTCTACTTCTGGCAATGCAGACTTGGGAAAATCACTGGATTTCTCTATACTTCGGTTTCCTCAACCTCAAAAAAAGCACAGTAATGGGGCACCTGGGTGGCTGAGTCAGTTAAGCATCCTACTCTTGATTTCGGCTCAGGTCATGATCTCATGGCTCATCAGTTTGAGCCCTGTGTTGGGGTTCTGACAGAGGGGAGCCTGGTTTGGAGTCTCGCTCCCTCTCTCTCTGACCTCCCCCCACAAATAAATAAATTAACTTTTAAAAAGCACAATAATTGCTTCTTTGATGAAGTTTTGGGTTTTTTCGTTTTATTTTGTTTTGTTTTTAGAGAGAGAGAGTGCATGCGTGAGCAGGGGAGAGGGACAGAGGGAGGGGGAGAGAGGGAAAGAGAGAGAGGGAGAATCTTAAGCAGGCTCCATGCTCAGCACAGAGCCCAACCTGAGGCTGGATCACACAACCCTGGGATCATGATCTGAAACAAAATCAAGAGTCAGATGCTCAACTGACTGAGACACTCAAGTGCCCCATTCTTTGATGAATTTTTATGGGAATTCAAACTTGTATTTGTAAGCTAAATAGCAATTATTAATCAATTGATAAATAGTAACTATTGTAAAGATTATTTCACATTTTATGATATTCTAGGGTAATCATCTGAGTTGATAGATGTCTTTGGGTTTTTGAAGAGACACTTATAAATGTGTGAAAAAGTTCATTCTCTCTTATTTAATAATGCATATAATAACCACATTTCAGAAAACTAATACAAAAGGATAAGCTCCTCTGTTACCTTGCAACTCTAACTTAATCCCCATCTTTCCTTTTAGACTTCTTCTCTGCGCACTTTTCCCACACTGAAGTCAGAGCGCACATCAAGTCTGCTTCTTGTTTCTTTCGCTTGTTATCTTAATACAGAAACATCTTACGGAGTCTGACACAGAAGCTTGTTCATGTGTGTCACACTCAGAGCAGTGAGCAGGAGTGGGAGGGGACCTGGTGGAAGGAGGGAAGTCGTGGGCCAGTAAATGCTCAATGATGCTGTGTCATGATCAGCTGAAGTTCCAAGACACAGAGGGTCCTACAGGGTGACAGAGACCCATGCGGGGGGACAGTAGGAGGTACTAAGAGATTCTGGAAGTTGTGGTCTGAGGACGAAAAGTGTGTAACCAATCTTCAGTTCAATTCCTCTTCTCTAAATCATACATGTTGCGTGCACCTTCCATTACAAGGTTGCTAGAAAGGTAAGTCAAATTAGCATATATAAAGTGCCCAGCACGCAGAAAAGGTCTTATTTAAAATGGTAAGATTCCATGAGTCAGGATAGAGGATTTCCCAAAAAGTGTTTAGCAGCCTAGTTATTCCTAACAGACTTCTTTACTTTTTTAATTTTTTAAAGTTTATTTATTTATTTTGGGAGAGAGAGACAGTACACCAGCTGTGGAGGGGCAGAGATAGAGGGAAAGAGAATCCCAAGCAGGCTTTACACTGCCGGTGCAGAGCCTGATGCAGGGCTTGAACTTACGAACCGTGAGATCATGACCTGAGCCGAAATCAAGAATTATACACTTAATCAACTGAGCTACCCAGGTGCTCCCAAACTTCTATTTCTTTTTAATTTTGCTTTTAAGCAATCTGCACACCCAGTGTGGGGCTTGAACCCACAATCCTAAAATAAAGAGTTGCATGCTACTCTGACTGAGCCAGCCAGATGCCCCCTTAACAGACTTTTTTTTTTTTTTAATTTTTAAACCTTTTTTCATTTTTGAGAGACAGAGACAGATCATGAACGGGGGATGGGGCAAACAGAGAGGGAGACCCAGAATCCAAAGCAGGCTCCAGGCTCTGAGCTATCAGCACAGAGTCTGATGTGGGGCTTGAACTCACCAATCATGAGATCATGACCCGAGCTGAAGTTGGATGCTTAACTGATTGAGCCACCCAGGGTCCCCCAAACTTAACAGGCTTTTATTTTTAATTAATTAGTATTTTTTTTTGAGAGAGAGGGAGCCTGCGAGCAGGGAAGAGGGGCAGAGGGAGAGAGAAGGAATCTTAAGCAGCCTCCATGCCCAGTGTAGAACCCAATGGTGGGCTGGATTCCATGACCCTGGGATCATGATCTGAGCTGATACCAAGTTTGATTCTCAACCAAATGAGTCACCCAGGGGGTCCTGACAGACTTCTTAAACATAGATTTATGTCCTAATATTCCAGGACTAATTTCTATAATACAGGAAAGTCCTTCTGGACAGCAGGTCAGGGTGGGGAGGCTCATTAACCAAAACCACTGAAAGGAAACACCTAGGGGCAGGATGCAGGGAAGAGTTGGCTAGGCGGCAGCGCAGCCCCACCTCCAGGGGGCAGCAGCTGCTGGGCTCAGGGTCGCTCTGTGGGACTGTAGCCCAGGGATGCCAGGTGACTGCTCCAGCGCATTTTATCCACCTCGTCGAGATTACTGTGCTCTCCCACAGGAGCAAAATGATGCTACTACCATGTCCTTGGAAATGTACACACACAGAAGTCAACGGCGGTTAGGCGACGGGATTCCTGGTGTAGGGACAAGAGCTATTTTCTGCCTTAAATCCCTAGCTATTGGAGGTTATTTAATTGTAAAGGTTAAAATACATTTGGGGCGCCTAGGTGGCTCAGTGGGTTAAGCAACCAACTTCGGCTCAGGTCGTGATCTCACGGTTGGTGGGTTCGAGGCCCGCGTGGGGCTCTGTGCTGACTGCCAGCTCAGCCTGGAGCCTGCTTCAGACTCTGTATCTTCCTCTCTCTTTGACCCTTCCCTGCTCATGCTGTTTCTCTCTCTCAGAAATGAATAAAACATTTTTAAAAATACATTTAATTTATAAATTACATAGAAAGTACACACGGACATACAAAACGCTTCAAGGAGTCCTCCGCCAGAGCGGAAAACCCATTTACCTTTTTTCAGCCCAGTGGTTGCGGTCCTGTTTGACCGGGAAGCTCTGTTTTCCACATCAAGTGTGTTAACACCCTACGCAGCACACGTTGAAATGCATCAGTGAAAACAACAGAATGCTATTATTGCGTCATTTCCGAGCCCCACCCCCACCGCCCGCGGTGTCCCTGCAATGGTGCTGATGGGCCTCCGCCACCTGCCATCCTTTGAGGACCTGATTCCCCACCTCTCCTCACTGCTCGCCTCTCAGGGAAGAGGTCTGGCTACCATATTACAGCTTAGTAAGTGTGAGTTTCCCCCGAATCCTTGGAATACAGATCTTAACTACTTCTGTAACAATCGCCTTACGTCAGCAGCTTCATGAGTATGTGAAAGACAGAGAAATACCTCCTCTCTAGGAATTTACCCAAGGGATACAGAAATGCTGAGGCATAGGAGCACATGTACCCCAATGTTCATAGCAGCACTCTCCACAATAGCTAAAACATGGAAAGAGCCTAAGTGTCCATCAACAGATGAATGGATCAAGAA
>NW_024080648.1:3576927-3634576 GCF_003009895.1 Hyaena hyaena | reverse complement strand
AAAAAAAAAAAAAAAAAAAAAAAAAAAAAAAAGAAATACCTCCTCTAACGTACTAACCTGAGTACATTTGGGGTTGTTGGAACACAGCAAATTGCACCGTGCCCTACGCCACGAGTGAGTGAGTGGTGCTGTGAGGAATTACAATGGCAATGCTGTATTTTTCACTTCTCTTTTTTCTTCTTTACTAGTCTGTGAACACGGAGAACAGGGTGTGGCAGCCTTAGGGGCCTTATCTGTAAAGCGAGCAGAATAATATTTATCTTGCAGAATTTTGTCAGCCAGATGTTTGAATGATCAAATGAAAAAGTGAATGTGTGTAAAGTGCTGAAAACAATACCAGAGATGTAGCAATACTCACTAAATGCCAGCTATTGGTATTATTTCTACACTTCCTGTTAACATCAAACTCTTGGAAGATGGAAAAAGTCGTGGATCTTAAGCGTGTGCAGTCACTAGAGTAAGTCACAGAACCGCAGTATCTATAGCTGGTTGAAATGTTTTAAAGGATTGAAAAGGTTCTTAGAAATTCTCTTGCACAGGTGACACAAAGAGAAACGGAGGCTGAGGGGGGAAAAAACGAAGCAATTTGCCTATGTGTTTCACAGGAGCATGAATTACCAACACCCAACATTTGGATCCCACACTAAGAGCTCAAAAACCTCACTAAAAAGTTAAAAACTGAACAGGACTTCCACCTGAAGTGAACACGTCCACAAAGCTTCTCTTTGCACGTTTCCAAGGATCCTTGTAACTTAACGCACATTTGCGCAGTGAATAGCAAATCTGAATTTACTAAGTGATCTGCTGCAAGCGCTTCCAGTATTTTGTGTCAATCCCTGCTTGCTCCTCTTTCAGGCAACAGGTTTTCTTCAAGCGTTGCACGAACAGGGCAGCAAAGCCTTCGCCCATCTCACCACTAGATGGCGCGACACCCGCTCCGGGGAAGCCGTGGCCTGTGGGGGAGGCGTAGCTGGCGGAAGGGAGACGTTTAACGTCCTGGTTCCATTTTAATTGTTCATACAAGGACATGAAAGCAGATGAATTAAATTTGCCATTATCTCGCATCCTTAAGTCTAATTGAATCTGATAAAAATAGAGCAGAGCTGGAGGAGTGGCTGCCAGCCCAGCATCTCTGGCCTGTCTTACAGGCCAACAGAAGGCAATCTCCAAGCTCTAGACGCCCCCACGACACAAACAGGAAGCAAACACATTCTGGATCTTCTAAGAAAAAGCCCACCACTGTACTACTATTATAGACAACAGGGGAGCCGAATAATGGGAGCTGGTGAAGGAGGACCATTTCTAGAAGACCTTAAATATAAGAGGCTATGTGCGGGGATAAGGCGGGGAAATGAAAGGTGACAGCACATGGAATGTCTAGCAAAAAGAAAACAAATGCATCCACACCAACAAAGTGTGGAGAATTAGTGTGGCTTGGAGTGCAGCTCAGAGTTACAAAATGTCAAGGCTGGAAGGGGCTTTGTAAGGAAGCAGGACTGGGCCTGAGAAGGAAAGAACTTTCTGGAAACCACATGGATCATGAGCAAGAACTTTCTGGAAATCACATGGATCATGAGTGGCAGACAGGCACCAGACCTGCGTTAGTGCTAACCTGTACTCGTGCTAACCTGTACTCTTTCCACCAAACCGCGTGGCCCCTTAAAGGCTCGCTGAAAACCTTTCACAAAATCCCAGGAAAGCCACGCAGAAGCGCCCTCCCGCCGCCTCCCTGCAGGCACATGTGCGCACACGCACCGTCCGAACAATACAGGAAATTGAAGGAAGCCATCTGAAACGGCAGCGGCCAACGCAGATAACATATCAAACGAAAAGCTGGAAATCAGCACCGTTCACATTCGCACAGGAAGCCCCAACTCAAGCTGTTTGACCCTATTTAGTAATCAGTTCCAGGCTCACGAAAGAATGCCGGAACAAAAACCGAAGGCAAAAAAAAAAAAAAAATTCCCCCCAAAACAACAACAAATGCCACACCCACAACCTTTTTCCTTGGGAAGAAGAATGATTCCAAGAAGTTTCAAGAGAGGCCCATCTGGTTTACAGAGTTTTGCGGGAAATTTGGTGACTATTCTGTGATGCCATTGTCTTCCCCAGCCCAGGGAGGGGGCATGCCAAGGCGGGCACTGAGATAATTCGGATGCATCAAAGCCATACTTGACCTCAATTGTGCTTATATTTTAGGTGAAAGTATTTTGGGTATAGACAATTCCGGTGATTAGCAGATGTATTGGTGTGATAGGAAGTGCTGGCAGGTATGTGGCCCCCACCCACTTACATACCTGCACCCTAACTAACCTTCCTGAGCCTCCTTCTAAAGGGATCACTGTTACCTCAGAGGAGAGCTCTGAGGAGACCATGAGAGAAGATGTCCTATGTCACAGAGAAGCCTCTGTGAATATCAGTCTCCTTCCTTCAGTTTAATTTTCCAATCCACTTTGTCATGCACACGGTGAACCTGGCCTTCAGCAAAGAGGGAAAAAAAAATGCCTCATTTTCTTTGGAGCCACTGCTGAATTCTTTCAAGTCTTACCCAGGCCAGTAGCTCTCTGGACATTTCGGTCTCAAAACCCACTGACCGTCTTAAAAATTGAGGACTCTGAATGTTTCTTTAAAAAAAAAAAGTGGGCTATCAATATTTACCATATTAGAAAGTAACACAGAAATTTTAAATATATTTGAGTGGAAATAATAATGCATTACATATTAATGTAAATTATGACCAGTAACTATTTTCTAAAACAAAATATTTAGTGACAGTGATGTCATTTACATCTTCAAATCTCCTTAATGTCTGGCTTGATTTAAAAAAAAAAACAGCTGGATTCCCATATCTACTCTGCTTCGTGTAATTTCTTGCTTTGGTAGAAGCCCAGGAAGAAAAATCAGCCTCTGTATGAGGGAGGAGTATTTTTAATAGTTTTTAAAGATAGGTGCGCATATTCCCTGATAGTACACCCAAACTCGCTAAGTGCTAGTTTCTCTAAAGTTAATTTTACTGTGGAACCTGGAACCTTATCAATGAACTTTAAAAAATTCTCTTACATGAAATCCATTGATCTATTTTGCACTTTCAATGGGTCTTTCATGCATGCATGCTTTTGCATCATTTGGAAAATACTGGCTCGCTGAGTTATGTAGATCTTCCAAATTTTGACCTATTTTATTACACATGCAAAAAAAATCACATTAATATATTGCCACCAATCTCCTCACAATAATTTCTATAAGGAAGCTGTCGAGCTCAGTGTGATGCACACAGGTTTTCTCTAATTCTTTCTTGAAAGTTAAAATTTTATCATTGACAACTGATACTGTCCGTTGTTTTACTGGAGGGGACAGGCTCACTTTGTTCATTCTGACAAAATATCTGTCAAATATCCAAGTCTAAATAACCATAGTTTTTCTTCCATTCTTTAGAGTGTCAAAGAATAACGGTGTTCCGTGGGGAATGAAAGGCTAGTTGGGCTCACTGTTCAATTGGTCAGCATTTTTCCTCAAGAAAACCAACACCCTTCATTATTCAGCAGAAATGCCTTATGTGTATTTTCCATTTCATCACAGAGAATATTAAATACACATGTACTCAAAGGACAAGATTTAAGAAAATTAATAATTTTTAATGATTTATCAAGGACAGTCCTTTTTTTAAAAAAAGATTTTATTTTCAGGTAATCTCTACACCCAACAGGGGGCTAGACCTACAGCCCTGAGATCAAGAGTCACAAGCTCCATGGAATGAGCCAGCCAGGTGCCTCTTGCGGACATTCTTTTTTTGTTTTTTAATTTAAATTTTAGTTAGTTATCATACAGGGCAGTATTGGTTTAAGAGTAGAACTCAGTGATTCATCAGTTCTTTATAACACCCAGTGCTCATCCCAACCAGTACCATCCTTTAGCCCAGCACCCATCTAGCCCATCCCCCCTCCCCTCCAGCAACGCTCCGTTTGTTCTCTTTCATTAAGAGTCTCCAGTGGTTTGTTTCCCTCTCTTCTTCCCCACCCCCTTCCCCTGTGTTCATCTGTTTTGTTTCTTAAACTCTGCATATGAATGGAATCATACAGTATTTGTCTTTCTCCGGTTGACTTATTTTGCTTAGCATAATACCTTCTAGCTCCATCCATGTCATCGCAAATGGCAAGATTTCATTCATTCTGATGGTTGAGTAATATCCCATTGTGTGTGTGTATGTGTATATCACATCTTCTTTACCCATTCATCAGTCAGTGGACATTTGGGCTCTCTCTGTAGTTTGGCTATTGTTAATAATGCTGCTATAAATATTGGGGTGCAGGTACCCCTTTAAATCCATATTTTTGTATCCTTTGGGTAAATACCTAACAGTACAATTGCTGGATTGTAGGGTAGTTCTATTTTTAGTCTTTTGAGGAACCTCCACACTGTTCTCCGGAGTGGCTGCACCAGTTTGCATTCCCACCAACAGTGCAAGAAGGTTCCACTTTCTCTGCATCCTCACCAACACCTGTTGTTTCTTGTGTTGTTAATTTTAGCCATTCCAACAGGTGTGAGGTGGTATCTCATCATGGTTTTGATTTGTTATTTCCCTGATGATGAGTTATGTTGAGCATCTTTTCATATATCTGTTGGCCATCTGGATGTCTTCTTTGGAAAAGTGTCTATTCCTGTGTTCAGCCCATTTATTAATTGGGTTATTTGTTTTTTAGGTGTTGAGTGTGGTAAGTTCTTTACAGATTTTGGATACTAACCCTCAAGGACGTTCTTAAATGAAACTGGAATCTGTTTTCCTGTGAGCATGTGGTGAAAACTTGGCGCCATGCGCCGAGGAGGTAGCCATTCTGCCCTCTATTGCTTTTGCATCATCAGTAGAAATAGCACCACAGTGAAAAAGTCAACCACTTAATATTCATATGAAAATAGTTTTTACCTTATAGGCCCTCTGAAAGGGTCTCAGTTCTCCAAACCCAGTGAACTCTGGCTACTCTTTCTTCTATTGCAGCACTCAATGGAATGATAGTATCTCTGAGTCTGTGAGGTAAAAACTATTTTCATATTAATATTAGAGTATTTGTTCCCCAAGTTCTTGCTTTATAATTGATTCTACCCTCTATTTTTAACAGTAATAAATGATTTGACATATCTACTACATGCCAAACACTATTCTAAACATGAAAAATACAGTAGTCAACAGGATAAGCAAGTCGTTGCTCTCGTGGCCATTATATTCTAAGATAGACGATAAACTTGTAAATAAATGAATGCATGAGACACAAGTTCTATAATGATTAAAAATAGGCTGATGTGACCAAAGGTGAGCTTGTAGTGATGATGGCTCCAAAATGAGGGGTGTCAAGTTTGTGCTCCGTTGTGAATAATGGTAATTCATGGGTAGAAATGAAGCCAGTAGACTGGCTGGGGTAAAATTGGAATCCACCTGGAAATCTGGGATAGGGAAGGAGGATGGTTCTCTGTGTTTGAAAGGAGTGCCATGTTTTCCTTCCTCAGGAGGATGGTACCTCACCAACCTTCTGGCAGAAACAGCAGGGCAGCGGCTGCTATGGGATCGCTGATGTTACTGGTTGCTGCTTGTTGTTTCTAGAGGCTTCCAGGAGAAGGGGCAAGGAGGGAAATGGGTTTATCTGTAATAAGAAGTTTTGGTTGTCCTGGTTGTGATACCCAGCCAACATCAGTATCCAAAGGGTGGCTATCACTTTTTTTAAGTTTATTTATTTATTTTGAGAGAGAGCACAAGCAGGGAAGGAACAGAGAGAGAGAGAAAGGATCCCAAGCAGACTCTGCACTGTCAGTACAGAGCCTGCTGCGTGGCGGGAACCCATGAACCAGAAGATCATGACCTGAGGGGAAATCAAGAGTCGACATTTAACCGACTGAGTCACTCAGGTGCCCCCGGCCGTCACTCCTGATTGACAGTATTCCAAATCCATGTCTAGAGCCCACTAACAATTTTCATATCAGAATTCACCTAAGCCAGCTATCTGGGGGCGAAATCAAACGAATGAACATAAAAACAAAGAAATCACATAAAATTCAAAGGAAGGGCTTGTACGTGGAGGAAATACTATGCCACTCACTTGAGCGAGTTCTGTAGAATCAGTTCTCGGCCTGTGTTTCTCTCCCCTTTACCCTAGAGAGACGTCCTTGCTGCTCCTGCTGGAGGAATGTGTCCTCTGCGTCTCCAGGGCCCGTTTCCCCTTGTTTTCCTCTGCAGAAGCTCCTCTCACTAGTCCAGGGGAGGCGTCCGTTGTCTCCTGGAACTCCACCTTTCCCTCCTCCCCCCTGTGAGCCGGCTCCTCTGAGTCAGTGCCTCTCCCCCGACACTGCACAGAAGAGCGTGATTTTGTTTCCTGAGTTACACGCTTTTCTGTAAGTATGAATTACTGTAACCCCGGCACAGGTATGTGTATTTTACCTCTTCCGTGTGACCTTTCTCTTTCGGCCACTTCATGGTTTTCAGAAGGGACATACCGGACAGGCCGCAGGTCTCTGTGCACAACACTTCACTTTACACAGATGGTATACAGTCGACTTACAAAGTGACAAATGTCTCTGCTCTCAAAGTGCCTGTCCAAGGCCATTCAATCTCCTCTACCCATTAAATCAGAGCAGATTCCCCTTTCTTCGTAAAGCGTACAATTCTGGAGGGCAGGGACTACTGTTTGTCACCATAGCCCTACAACCACAGCCTTACACACCGTTGACACTTTTATTGTAAGGGTGTTAGAAAAGGTAGTTCGCTCTACCCCGCAGAGGCAGCTGGGGGAAGGGTGGGGGTGAGGTGGCCACGCGCGTAGTGGGACAGCAAGGGTTTCTCTAATCCCTATTCTGAGAGCAACGGTACTTCCGCGGCACCCACCCTTCCGCAAGCATGTAACTTATGACAGGGTCCCTTTGGGGTTGGCTCTGAGGTGTTTAAAGCCAAATGCACACGCCACACTTAGCAACTCTCCAGGGTCTTCTCACAAGTTTCTTAAGAATAACATACGTATGTTTCCTGGCTTCTCTGTCCTGACAAGCACATCCTCATCACTGTTGCTCTGCCTCTGAACTCCTGAAAATAGACCCCCATCTAAACTTTAACAAGCGGGTCCTGCATTTCTACCCCAGGGCCATTTTTTTTCACATTTAAAAGTCACATGGATCCCAGGGAGCCTTCCCGTGGAGCCTTCCTGTGGGGCCCTGGGGTACCCGATAGGGGGGACAACATGTTTTAATAAGGAAAGGGAGAGACAGTCCCAGGGAGCCAGTGGGATCTCACAGCTGCCCACCCCCTGCCCCCGTCCCCAGCTCTAGGCCACCAGCGCGCACTCTAAGTGACGCACGAGTTAGGTCGCCTTGCGTGCCTACTGACCAGACTAGGCTGGGGGGACGTGGTGGCTCTCGGGATGGGTAGCAGCCAAGCTAGCAGGAAATCCTAGAGAAGACAGGAAGGCTGAGGAAGGGCTGTCGGCTGTTCCTTTGTTCATTCTTCTGACAGCCCGGTACTTGACGGTGAATCCACACAGTGGAGAGCGCGGCACGAAGGCCGGGTGCATTCTAACTGGCCGCCTTGCCCCTTCCCACCCCAGATTCCCGGCCCCATACCCAGCTTCTCTCCTTACGTCCAGGTCTTCGGTTTCTGCAAGCATCGGAGCCACCTCTTAGCTTTTTGGAACGCTCCTTCTGTCTCATTAAGTCTGCTGGATCCCTTGCTTTGAGTGTCTCCTTTTGTCCTTTGAGAAGCCTCCGTCACCGCTGGCTCCGTCACCGCTGGCTGTCCCAGGAGCAGTGCCAGGCAGGGGAGGAGAGGAGACTGCGATCCAAAAGACCTGATCAGAAACGAACTGTTCGGTGAACACAGTGCAAGCTGTATTCGTGTTCCAAATCTTGATCGTTCAAATATCTTCCTCCAAATGTGCCATTTCACCTTTTCAGTATGACTAAACTCATGGAGAAGAGAAATAAAAGGAGCTGATGGTCGTAACTAGTGTGATTTCTACTGTGGAATATCAGCTCATTTATTTTTAGAGGAAAATGTATCCCATTGTGTAACCTCCCACCTAAGGCCTCCACGGAAGGTAGTAAGCACTGATAATGTTCGATAAAAGCTGAGATTTCACATGTTGGTGATATTTGCTTGGCCTGCACAGCCAAAAGACAAAGAATTCAGACAGCTTTCCTGCGAACACCCAATGTGCACTTATATGGCGTACGAAAGCGAGCAGCCTCTGCCAGCTGCTGTCAAGGAAGAGAAACTTTCACTCAGCTGAATTCCCAGAATGTAGAGTCCAAGCCTGTGGCAGGAACACAACGTGTGTACTTGACAGACACAGGGCACGGACACCAGGCCAATAGCAGACGGACAGCTTCAACAATACACGGCCCGGGTTTGGTGAGGCCTCTGCCCAGGTTTGGTGAGGCCATCCTCCATAAGAGGAACACTACATTCACAGGCACTTTGGTAGATTTAATTTTGGTTTTGGCTTACAGCACTTTAAAATTGTTACTTCAGGGGTGCTGGGATGGCTCAGTCGGTTAAGCGTCCGACTTCGGCTCGGGTCATGATCCGTGGTGTGTGAGTTCGAGCCTTGTGTAAGGCTCTGTGCTGACAGCTCAGAGCCCGGAGCCTGTTTTGGATTCTGTGTCTCCCTCTCTCTTTTCCCCCCATCCACTCACACTGTCTCTTTCTCTCAAAAATAAATACACTTTTTTTAAAAATTAAAAATAAATAAATAAAATTGTCACTCCCAAATCCGAATGTGTGAAGAAGACAAGCACCAATTCCCCAACAACGTTATGAGTTACATGGTCACGGACTGAACACCCACTGTGGTTTATCGTCGGGGTAAGCAGCTCCCGCAGCAGAGTCGAGGTGCCTGGAAGCCAGACACTCCCCACCTGGCCACCCCTCACCTTCCCCATCCATAGGTATTTAGTCAGGGTTCTGCAGAGAAGTGGAGCCAATAAGATGTATCTAGAGAAAGGGCTTTATTTTCAGGAATCCACTCACGCAATCTAAGGGAGGCGACCAGTTCAGAATCTGCAGGGCAGGCTGGGTGGCTGGCAAGGCCAACAAGACATGATGCCGCAGTCTGGAAGGGAAAACCCCCTCCCCTTCGGGGGACTCCCTCTTTCCTCTTCAGGCCTTCAACTCAACTCATCAGTGAGGCCCACCTATGCCGTGCAGCATACATGCTTTAATCAGAGTCCGCTCAGTTCAATGTTAACCATATCTAAAAAGTATCTTTTTTGGCAACTACAGACTGACATTTGGCCAAACTGGATCCCACACTCTAGCAAAGATGATTCATAAAATTAACCGTCTGCACATAGTAAGTGCTCCACAAAACGATCTGATTTGATAGGTATCCCCAGACAAAACATATTCTTGAGCCACTACTTCTTCAGCTGAATGATAATAGGGATTGGACTTCCTTCCTCCAATTCGGCTAGGCCAAGGTTAAAAATGTAAGTCTTGAGAATGTAGACCACACACGACCTCTGGTCTCTTCAGACAAATTGAACAGGTTTAAATGAGATGATAACACTTTCCCCCACCACCATGGCTGCCCCCAGTATTGGCAGCAATAGAATAAATTCTAGCCGGTGGCCCCCCTTATCCTCAAGCGATACCTTCTAATACCCCCTAGTGGATGCTGGAAACCACAGATAGAACCAAACCCTACATATACTATACATACATACATATGATAAAGTTTAATTTAGAAATTATGTGGAGTAAAGATTAACAACGACACTTAAGAGATAAAATAGAACTTTATTATAACAACCATATTGTAATAAAAGTTCTATGAATCTGGTGTCTCTCTCAGAATATCCTATTGTGCAGCACCCACCCTTCTTCTCGTGATGATGTGAGATGATAAAGTAATGATAAAATGCCTGCATGATGAGAGGAAGCGCAGGGAATGACGTAGGCGCTGTAACCTACTGTTGGGCTACTACTGACCTGACGATGTATCAGCAGGAGGGTACCTGCTTCCAGATCATGGCATGTAACTGAAACTGTAGAAAGCAAACCGCAGATGGTGGGGACTATGGTACAAAGTTCTATAATCCGGTGAGCTGGCTTCTTGCTGTCCTGGTTTTCTCAGGCCTTATCACACCCAGGGGGAGGACTCAAGCTTCTTAGGGTGTCCAAATCACCAGCTCTCCAGAAAAGAAGGGCCCCTCCTCTATCAGTGTATAGGCTGCTAAAGAATTTAGAACCCAAGGGTGAAGGAAATGCCTCCGAAATTGCTGAGGGCTCACAGAGAGGCTTCTAGAAAAATAGGCCCCAGTTCCATCCTCGGCTCCTGGTCTCTTTGTTGTTTTTTCTTTTAACCAGTACAGGAAGGAAATAATGCCCAGTGTCATTGGACACCAGAAAAGAGTCCACGAGGAGGAATGAGAGTCAAACCCCAGCCAACACACAGACCCTAAAGTAGTGCCTTGCCCGTAACAGTCACTAATGTTCATGGAATAGGGGTGCCTGGGTGGCTCAGTTGGTTGAATGTCTGACTCTTGATTTTGGCTCAGGTCGTGATCTCAGGGTGCTGGGAATGAGCCCCACACCAGGCTCTGTGCTGAGCAAGAAGCCTGCTTGGGATTCTCCCTCCCCTTCTCTCTCTGCCCCTCCCCTGCTCTCTCTCTCATCCAATAGTAATATTCATGGAATGGACCAGTTACCTTCCTAGTCAAAAGACTTTCTCCATCTCACAGGCAGCATCCAGGGTAATGATTCCTTTAACTTGATTCAACCCCAAGGCTTCAAGTGGATAAAACCAATACACCAGAGACCCCAAACACCATAGTGGTGCCTCAGCTTTGAATCCAAATATCAAACACGATGGGTGTTTCTTTCAGGCAATGTTCCACAAGGAGAAAAAAGGCAAACATTTTCGTTCAGTTCAGATAACACATAAACCTATTCTTGTTTTCTGTCTCACTCTATGTGTATGAGGATTTTGACGTGAGGTAGGCAATTTGCTTCAGAAATGTGTTCTTTCATTTAGATTTTTGTTTGCTTGTTTTGTTTTCTGAATTTGCAGCTCACTGACGGAGCCAAGTCACTAAATCATGAATCTGGCATTTTAGGCATCTAGATTACATCTTTGCAAAGTTGTTTTTATATGTGGAGTTTATTTGAAACAAATGTACAGCCAAGGATAAATCCTTGGACTTGGAGCCAGTAGAACTGGGCTCTTACAAAACCCTGGATGTCATGTAATTTATCTCTGCCAATGCAGAATAGATGGATAAAGCCAACGGTTTGTATTCCATGAGGCTTTGAGGGGATACTGAACCGTAAAGAAGTTAGCATGGACATAGGTCTGGAACTTCAAAAATTAATTGTGCTGTGTTGGATCATGCTCAAAAAACACTGGCCTCCAAATTGGGTGTCCGTAAGAGCTATACTCATTACCTTTTGTATCTCAGACTCATCCTTTTCTACCAGAGATATAAATCCTACGTGAAATACACAATCACTTCCTGAGGGATATTAGGAAGTGATATTATTCCCTAAGAAGCAAACAAACTGGCACATGGAGAGACAATAAAGGGGTGGAAGGCCCTTAACCGGCTGTATCAAGGAAGATGATTTTTTCCGGAAGACAAAGTATAAGCTGAGAACTAAAGCGTGAGGAGCAGCCGGCTGAGCTGCTACAGTGATGACAGCTGAGGTGACTACAGTGGTGACAGCTAAGATGGAGGGCAGCACAGCTGAGGAGATGGAGAGACGGGACCGCTCCCATGGCGTCTGCCTCGTGCGCCTGGCCTGCCGCTGCTGACTTCCCAGAGATGGCAGAGAGTAGGGAGAAGGAGAGGCAGGGGGGAAAATCACAAGTTACGGTCACGTCTGTTTGTGACGACCCTGAGAATTCCGAGGGGAGGTGGAGAGTAGGTGCGTGCGAGTCAGGGTCCTGGCAGGAAACCAGGGCAAGGGGAAGAGAGCGTAGTCAAGACTCTTTACAAAGGTGTGGGCAGAGTTTAGGAAAAGCAAAGAGGGGGTGCAGTGCCCTGAAGCTGGTGACAGCGGGGAGGCCTGCGCCTGAAGAAGTGAGGGAAAGGCGTAGTGACTGGCTGAGAGAGGGAGCTTGGGGGCGAGAGGTGGATGGAGAGGGCCTTCTGATGGTGTCTGTGGCCCTCAGGAGAGAGACACGGCTGGTCTGAGGTGAACCACAAAGAGGGAGCTGGGCTAATAAACTATTGACCTCACTCTCCTCCTACCTTTCAATCTTCTGCTGGAAACTTCTACCGGCTAAGCCCAGCTGGAAGTCCGAGAGTCCGCTGGTGGAGTTCACAGAGGTCAAAGTGCTAGGGCAGAGAGGAGGGTCACCGAGAGCACAGAGTGCATCTGGAAGGGCAGACACAGCACACACAGCACAAGGCAGTTGGCTACACAAGTCTGGAGCTCTACCGAGATGCATGGGCTGCGTGGAAAGAACTGGTATGCAGGCAGGAACTACAGTGTGGGCAGGAGAGGAGGTCGTGTAAGGAGAGCGCACAGGGAGGACTGAAGAACTCCCATATTAGAGCCTCGCTGGGGCACCTGGTTGGCTCAGTCGGCTGAGCATCCAACTGTAGCTCAGGCCGTGATCTTGAGGTTCATGAGTTCGAGCCTCAAATCAGGCTCTGCTGTCAGCCTGTGAGTGCAGAGCCAGCTTTGGATCCTCGGTCCCCCTCTCTCTCCTCCTCCCCTGCTTGTGCTTGCTCGCTCCCTCTCTCAATTAATTAATTAATTAGTGAAAAAAGAACATTAGAGTTTAGTTGGAGAATAAAGAGGACTTTGCAAGGGAGACTGAAAAAAAGTAGCCAGAAACCAAGGAGGAAAACTGAGACAGGGTGGTGTCACGGAAGGGCAAAGGTGGGCGCAGCGGAAAGCAGCAGTCATGTGATCCTCCTGCGTCAAAAGCTCCTAGGAAGCTGAGTAACGGAAATGTACCTTCTCGATTCGGCAACGTTACCCGGCGAGTATGCCAAGCACTGTGCTTGTGGCTGTTGCAAGGAGGAGTGAGCCCTGGATTTTGAGGACACCCCAACCTCGACATGGGACCAGGCATACTGTGGGGTGACTGATCTGACAGAAATAGGAACAAATGCCTTTTGAAGCAGAGAGGGTCCTGGTAAAAGTTACCTAAGGACAATCAATTATGTTTATGGTATGTCTATCAGTTCTTAGGAATAAAGAATTCCAATACTGGAAAAATTTACATTTTAAAAGAGAGGAAAATGAAACTCAGGAAAGGAAGACATCTTGCCATTCCCTGAGTCAGTATCCCTTTGGGAGGATGGTGACAATCTGAATATTCTCTTGATTTCAGACCTTTTTTTTTTTTTAATGTTTTATTTATTTCTGAGAGAGAGACAATGCGAGCAGGGGTGGGTCAGAGAGAGAGGGAGACACAGAATCCGAAGCAGCCCCTAGGCTCTGAGCTAGCTGTCAGCACAGAGCCCACCGTGGGGCTCGAACCCACAAACCGTGAGATCATGACCTGAGCCGAAGTCGGATGCCCAACTGACTGAGCCACCGAGGCGCCCCAGACCTTTTTGATTAGACCTTCAGAGGACAGACCGAGGACCTACGCTTTAGTAGAATCAAGATGTTATTTACTTAAAAATTTTCTGTGGAAGTAATATGTTTATGCCAAAAATTGTTAATAATAAATATAAGAAAATTGAAATCACTCTTAATTTCATAATCCATACTCCTAACTCTCTAGACTGTTTTCCAGTTTTTTTCCTGACTGCACGTACGTTTGCATAAACATTTCTCTTTAAAAAATGTTTTACACACAATCAACAGAATGAAATAGCAACCCCACAATGGGAGAAAATATTTGCACATCATGTATGTATAGTAGGGGTAAATATCCAGAATATATAAACATATAAAGAACTCTTACAATGCTCACATCATTAAGCATTAACGTGACTCAAAACCACCCTGAGATACCACCTCACCCACCAGAATGGCTACTATGAAATAAAAAGGACACACATATATCGACAACAATAAGCATCAGCAAGGATGTGTAGAAATTGGAATTCTGGTGCACACTGTTGGTGGGAATGGAAAATGGGGGCAGCCGCTCCAGAAAATGGTATGGCAGTTTCTCAAAAAACGTAAAACAGAGTTGCTATATTGCCCAGCAAATCTATTTCTGGGTATAGATCTAAAAGAACGGAATGTGGGGTCTTGAACAGATACTGGTGCACGTATGCTCATCACGGCATTCTTCACAATAGGCGCAAGGACAAAAGCAGCCCAAATATCTACGGGTGAATGGATAAACGAAAGGTGACATATACATACAATGAAATATTGTTCAGCCTCGAAAAGGAATGGAATTCTGACACATGCTAGAACACGGACGAACCTTGAGGGTATTGTGCTGAGTGAAACAAGCAGGAACAAAAATGTAAATACTGTGTGATGTGTGATTTCACCTACAAGTCGTACCAGGGCAGTCACACTCATCGAGACAGAAAACAGAATGGTTGTGGCCAGGGGCTGAGGAAAGGAAAGCAAATGAAGAGGAAGGAATGTTGCTTCCTGGTACAGAGTTCTGTTTTGTTTTGTTTTAATATTTATTTATTATTAGGAGAGAGAGACACAGACAGAAAGAGTGGAGAGGCGCAGAGAAAGAGAGGAATCCCAAGCAGGATCCTCACTGACAGCACAGAGCCAGATATGAGGCTCAATCCCATGATCTGCAAGATCATGATCTGAGCTGAAATCAAGAGTCAGATGCTTAACCACGTGAGCCACCCAGGCGCCTCTGTATAGACTTTCAGTTTTGCAAGATGGGGAATCTGGACATTGGTGGTATGACAACATGAATGTATTCAAAGCCACTGAACTAGACGCTTAAAAACTGCCTAAAATAATACATTTTATGTTATAGGTATTTTACCACAATTAAAAATTTTAAATTGAAATGTTTATAATTTTGTTTCACTTCATTTAATAAGACCAAGTGAACGTCTTTTTCATATCAATGAAAATGTTTTGTATTATTATTTTAGTTGCTATACAACGGACTGTTTTTATTTTTATATCACTTATTTAATCAGATCACTGTTTCTGGAAATTCGGTTTTCTACAAAGCTAAACGTCATAAGCAAACTGCAATGGATGTCGCTATAGCTACATCTTTGCCAAATGTGTAATTATTTCCTTAGAATAAGATTTTACAGGATCAAAGGAGAACAGAGCTTGTCATGGGTGAAGCAAGTGGCAAATGTAATATGAAAGCTGAAATATGAAAACCAAGCAGCAGAGAACTGAAGTGAGGTGCAATAAAAATTAAGTGCTGTACAAAATACTCGTAGTTGGGTAAAGGAAATGCTATTTACCTCTTCCTTATTCTTTATATAAACTATGCGAAGATTCTGCTATGCACCATTGATCTAGACACTGTGATTTCGAATTGTCTCAGACATTCTCTTACCCCTCAGGAAACCCAAAGACTAGGGAAGAGAAAAGCAAGTAAGTCAACAATTTCAGTGCAGCCCAGCGCAGGAGGGGATGTAGAAATGCCCCAGGTCTAACGGGAGAAGAGGAAATTCACCAACGGGGAAGGCTTCTTAAAGGAAGTGGCGTATGTCAGCGAGATGAGTTTGACAGGAGTCAGAGTTATTTATAATTAAGAAAGTGGGCAACTAAATGCGGTGGCCCACTCCAAGATGGCCCCTAATAATCCCTACCTCCTGGTATTCACACCCTTGCGTAGCCTTCTCTCCCACTGGATGGGGGCTGTTCTGAGTGACCAAGAGAGAATGGTAGAGATAACATTGTCTGAACTCTGAGGCCAGATTATAGGAAGTGTTCCAGCTTCTATCTTTCTCTCTTGGATTACTTGTCCTCAAGGAAGCTGGTTCCTAGGCGATGAGGATATTCAAGCAACACACATGGAGAGGAACTGAGGCCTCCCACCAAGAGCCACTGCTAACTTACCAACCACATGAATAAGGCACCTGAGACGTGGACCTCCAACCCAGTGGGAGATTGCTCTGGCCAACATCTTCATGAGGTCTCAGGAGGAAGCCTAAGCCAGAACCAAGAGACATCATAAGTGGTTATTGTTTCTGTAAGCCACTACGAAGTTTTGGGATGATTTGTTTCTCAACAATAGTTGATTTACCACACTATATCTAAGCATGGGTGAATGCATAGCTGGAGACGTTTAAGTACGGGAGATATTTGGAGTGACCTCAGAGAAGGTAACATGTAGGGGAATGGAAGAAGCTGGAAACAGAGAGGAAAACCTGGGCCAGATACTGCATGATCACTGTATACTGACTTTCTCACCTTCTTTTTTGGCAACGGAACCAATTTTGTTCATGTATTAGGGGAATATTTGAGGTCACACAGGAAGGATGTGTTTGTTAAGAAAAATAGCAGGCTCAACAGCTGGTCCAGCACCCGACTCTTGATTTTGGCTCAGGTCATAGATCCCAGGGTCATGTGATCGAGCCGTACATCGGGCTGCTCACTAAACACGGAGCCTTCTTAAAATTCTCTTTCTGTCTCCCCCTCTGACCGGCTTGTGCTCTCTCTCTAAAATAAATAAAATAAAATAATATAGCAGGCTGATGGGAAAGCCTTGGTTGAGAGAAAGCCCTCAAAGGGTGAACAGAGGATGAAAATGACAGAAGCCTAAGAAAGAGTGGCACAGAATTCCAAAAGTTAAAGGAAGAGTTTCAAAAAAGGAGGGGGTGGTCGTGGCATCAAAAGCAACAGAGAAGTCAAGCAAAGCCTGAGAAATGGGCACTAGAATTGTCACCATGGACTGTAGTGAGGTGTGCACGAAGTGCTAAGGCACCCCCCCCCGCCCCCCACGACATGAAAGAGGAAGCCACATTTGAGTAGAGAATCCAGGAGCAGGGAAAGTGGACAAGCGAAGGGATTTCACATCCAGGTGTGTCTGGACCCGTGGGGTGGGGGTGGAGGTGGGGAGCGGTGAGGCCTGATGGCAAAAGATTTTAAGGAGAGCACGCTAAAGAGGCTTTAAAAAAATTTTTTTTAAGTTTATTTATTTTGAGAGGGGGGATGGGGAGAGAATCCTAAGTAGGCTCCGCACTGTCAGTGCAGGGCCCAGTGTGGGGCTTGAACTCACAAACCATGAGCTCATAACCTGAGCTGAAACCAGGAGTCCAACGCTTAACTGACTGAGCCACCCAGGCGCCCCTGAAGATCCTTCCCACCCCCCAGGCTGCTTGATGGCAGCGGGGGAGGGGGGTAAGGGGTGGCAAGGTGGGCTCCAGCCTCCACCTTCCCGCGTCCCTGGCAAACACATCATGCTTCTGATTTGTCCTTCCTTCCAAGGCTGTATTCCGCGGCCCAAGTTCTGAAAACCAGCTCTGTCGGCAACGGCGGAAGTTGTGGCCTTCGAGAATGACCTGGTTCAAGTTGAGCTGATCCTGTCCTCCCCCCTCACAGGAGGGCGGGCGAGGCCCCGAGGGCCCCCTGCAAAGGTGTGCGGGTTTTCTGGGTCAGCTTCGGTAGCAGCGCGGAAGGGAAACCGACCTGGGGCTCTGGGTAGCGGCGCGGACCTTTCGGAGGCCCAGCAAAGGTCAGCACCACCGCAGTGGCACCGCGACCCTTCCTGGGGAGTCACGCCCCCGCGGCCACCTGTGATCAGCCCCGCTTTCAATCTCCGCTGCCCGGGAGACGAAGCAACTCGGCAAACACACGCCGTCACCGAGCGGCAGAGGCGGGGTTAGCTCTCCGGCTCGGGCCTTTGCCGTGTGGGGTCTGAAGTCTTAAAACACCAGGTGCAAGCAGCGGGGACAGCAGGGCTGGACGAGGCAAGGGCACAGAACCAGGGCGGAGGGGTGCGGTGCGTCCTGGGAAGGGGGGGCGGGGAGGGGTGCGGGGAAGGTGAAGAGAGGCATCCCAGCCTGCCGGGTTTGCCCACATCGGTGTCCTTCTGAGCCAAGCAAGAGAATCTCTGAGCCCCCGCTCTCTCTCATGCTGCGACACTCGTTCTCAAAAAGTCGAAAGTGTACCTTCCCATTTTCTGTCAGTTTCTAGAACGAAGCAACGGAAGGGAGGAGAGGAGGGTCTTTCCCTTTCCGTAACACGCCGACATCTCAAAGCGCTCACCTTCGGGAGTCGCGCGCTACGTGGCGCGGGGCGACCGGGTCCGCCGGGGGCTACGTGACTGCGCGCTCGCCGCGCCCCACGCCGCCGCGCCGGCGCCCCTGTCCGCGCGCTCGGCCGCCGGGCGTCCCGGGGGGCGGGGCCTCCTAGGAGGGGCGGGGCGGGGCGGGGCCTCCTAGGAGGGGCGGGGCGGGGCCTCCCCTCGGGCCTCCCACGCCCTCCACGCGCCCCAGCCCGGGACGCTCCGCGTGCAGACGCTCGCGCAGCCAGGTGCGCGACTCCGTCTCCTTTCTGTATCCAGGGCGCGCAAGGTCACCGCCGCGCTCTGAGCCCTGCTGCCTCGTCCTTCCACTAGGGGCTGGCGAGACCCTGAGGCCCTTCCACCTCTCAGGTCTGAGGCTGTGTTGTGCATGTTGCTTGTCTGTGCCCCTGTGTGCAAAGCGCCTTAAATTCCTTGGGGTCACAGTGATGACTTAATTTTGCCACCCATCGCTTATAAATCCACTAAAATGCCACTTTAGAATCAATGCTGATTTAGACGTAGTAACTAGACCATCGTCTCTATAGAGCTTACCAGTCACTTGAAATGGTAGGCTGGGATACAGATCATCACTTCCATTTTGCAGATGAGGAATTTAACATTGTTTCTTAGAATAACAATCACTATCACTAAAAAGGTAAATTGCTAAAGAATTTACATATATGAAACTCCTTCTTCTGGAGCCGCTTTCAAAGAATGCTCCTGATCTGACCTTAAACAAAAGGAAAGGGCAAAGCGATGTTATCTTTTAGGTCAGGAAAATAAACAGAGTTTTCTGTTTTCTTCCCTCTTTTGTAAGCAGTGACATTTGAGAGGTTTCTCACCAGCAGGTTTTTGCTTATGCTTGAAAATTATCTGACTGACATTAGCCTAAACAAGGGGCAGGGGGCAATCTAGGGGGACCTCCCTTGTGCTTTAAATAGCATGTTCCGAGGCCACAGAAATGAGGGGCGACAGTTTCTTAGGGAAATAGCTTCTTGCGCATTTTATGATCTCCCTGACCCCTGAAAATGGTGAGGATGGTAGAAAGGAGTAAGATTGGTCTGCATCTGCTTGCTTCCTTGGCGAGGCTTGGATAGAGTCCACAGAACCCCAAAGGTAGGGGTCCGGCTGCGGAACTGGTCTGGGGGTGGGCGGAGCGAGGGTGCATTGTGAATCCCATCTGCAGAGCCCCTCTGACTGTGCATTTTAACCTGTACTGTAGTCTCAGGAGATGACTCTCTCTGTCTTATATTATAAAGCAGAAAAGTTGCCCCAAGTGGAACAGCTAGGAAGTCATAGACTGGTTCTCAAACCCAGCTGTCTGAACTCCAATTTCAGTTTTGTCTCCTATTTCAAGGAACACGAATGTTCTCGGGCCCCATCAGAGCGAGTCCTAGGGTGGCAGCAACTCCCAGGGGAATGTGGGTGTGGGCCTCTCTGACCTACTATGATCTGGCTCCAAAGCAGCGGGATTGGGGTGCCTGGGTCCCTCAGTCAGTTGAGCACCTGATTCTTGATTTCAGTTCAGACCTTGATCCCAGGGTTGTGGGATCGAGCCCTGGTTCCGGATTCGCGCTGAGTGGGGCGCCTGCTTTTGATTCTCTCTTTCTCTCTGCTCCTCTCCCCTACTCTCTCTCCCTAATAAAAAAATCATTAAAAAAAAAAAAAAGCAGTGAGATTCATTGAAAGCAAGTAAGTAAGTGAGATAACAATTCTCACGCCGTAAGAATTGGCAAATTGTGGCCCGTGGCTCAAAGCTAGCCCATGAAAGGCCAGCAAGTTAAAACTGGGTTTCGCTTTTTTTAGTGGTTGGGGGAAATTTTTTTTTTAAAGAATATTTTGTGACGTAACACTTTATGAAATGCAAGTTTCCATAGCCTAAATAAAGTTTTGTTACAACATACCCAGGCTCATAGTGTATTTGACTGCTTTCACATTACTAACTCCGAGTTGAATAAAAACGATTATCATTATTCACGGTGATTATGTTCTATAAAGTCACCAGGAATACTGCATTAGCTAGTACTGAACCATTGGTCCTGAGGGAGACCCAGGGGGAGGTGTCTGCAAGCCTCCGGTCGCATCATTTTTGTCAACAGATGAATATATAATCTCATTTTGTGTGCATTTATGTTTAAAGAGATTTTATTTTCATATTTTGTTTATTCATGGACGTGCACTCATGGCTGACTCGTGCTCAGACAAAACTTCTCTGGCACACACAGCTTTCCTGTTTTAGGCCGCATCATAGCCTTCTTGCGCATTGGAGCATCGATAGCCCTTCAGCACTACGCTTGGGAGCCATTTTATTACATTTTATTTTTTAAACAACTTTAAAAAAAATTTTAATGTTTTATTTATTTCTGAGAGAGAGACAGACAGCGTGACCAGGAGAGGGTCAGAGAGAGAGAGAGATAAAGAATCTGAAGCAGGCTCCAGGCTCTGAGCTACTACTGTCAGCGCAGAGCCCGACGTGGGGCTGGAACTCATGAACCCTGAGATCAGGACCTGAGCTGAAGTCAGACACTTAACTGACTGAGCCAGCCAGACGCCCCTTGGGTGCCATTTTAAACAGGACGATCACTCCCAAAACCCACAAGAAAACCATGACACTAGGGGCGCCTGGGTGGCTCAGTCAGTTAAGCGTCCGACTATGGCTCAGGTCATGATCTCACAGTTCATGGGTTCGAGCCCCGCATCGGGCTCTGTGCTCTGACAGCCAGTTCAGACCCTGGAGCCTGTTTTGGATTCTGTGTCTTCCTCTGTCTCTGGCCCTCCCCTGCTCACGCTGTCTCTCTCGCTCTCTCAGAAATAAATAAAACATTAAAAAATTTTTTCTTAAGGAAACCATGACACTAAATAGACCACCCAAAGGACATTTGTGTACAGCATAAGAGCTAAAATGAAAAGACAGAATGTGGCCTTGTTCACCCTCACAGCTGGGAACATAGGTGCCTGGTGACTCATGTTTTACACTGCTCTGCACATGTCCATGAATAACTACAAAGGCACGGCAAGCATTGATTTTGGGGTTTTAAATACATTTTAGTGGGGTGCCTGGGTGGTTCATTCACTTAAGCAACCGACTCTTGATTTCAGCTCAGATCTGATCTCATAGTTCGTGAGTTCGAGCCCCCGTGTTGGGCTCTGTGCTGACAGTGAAGAGCCTGCTTTGGATTCTCTCTCTCAAGTGCATGCACACACACTCTCTCTCAAAATAAGTAAATAAACTGAAAAAATAAGGTTTACGTAAATAAATTTTAGTGAGGGGGGCAAAATCGTAACTATGGAACCCAACTGTAATGAAAATCCACTGTACTTGCAGCCGAGAACTGTGTGGACTATAAAATCCACACTGGTGGCTCCTTATGAAAAAGTTTGCCGGCTCCTGCTCTACAGAGTTTTTTCAGCCTTTCCCCCAAAGAAAGTGAAACAGGACAACAAAGAGACCCCATAGTGGTGTCCAAACTAGAGAACACTCATAAGGAAGAGCAAACTGAAATCAGTTATGAGGTTGGGAAACCGGGAGTTTCACGTGACTGAAGGTGGAAAGAATTTCCAAACCGTAGGGCAAAGCTTCAGTTTCTTCTAGCCTCAGATCCTCTGGTTTTCATTCAACAAACATTTTTCCACGACCTTCTCATCTGCGTGGGTCTGTACTGAGAGTCTAGTTTAGTTAGTAACCCCCTTCCTTGGTCAGTGTTTGAGAACGGAAGCAGTGAAGAGTGATTGGAGGAGAGGGGACTTGACCCAGAGCCTGGCCAATTTATAATACCCTTGGCGGTTTATATACTTGGATAATCAGCCTCTGCAACAGATTGTTTGAAACGCTTTGCTTGGATGGCTTTCTGGTTGCAGGAAAGGTCTGAGATGGCTCACAACCAAAGCACGGGCTGCAGTCAGTAAGAGAGGGAAGAGCATGGTGGGGAGGTGAGCGGGGCCTGAGAAGTGGTGTGGCACAAGCAGGCAGTCCCTGGGGGCCAGGGATTGTTTTGATGAGTTTCGAGTTCGATCCTGAGGTTCCCCGCTCAAAACCCTGGCTGGGGGAGATCAGGTCCGTTCTGAGAGCAAACTCAGTGGACAAAGGCTTTCTGCCAGTCGTCAGGAGCAGAAAGATTTCCTGATGGGAGGTTTCTCAGAGGGAGACCAGAAGGGGCAGGGGCCCCAGCTCCACAAACCCAAGCAGATCCAAACCTAATGCTTCACGGCTTCCTACCCCCATGAAAACGCAACTCTGTGTTTTCTTTGGAACCTAAACATTAAAGGTCTGAGTATTTACTTTTCCCATGTCTGACTGTACCCAGAGAAAACACCTAGAGTAAGGAGAAGAGTGATACACTGAATAATTTGGAAATAGCCCTTCACTGGGGACATTCTCGTCCAGCCTCTGGCTAAGCCCTGGAAGGCATCAGGTCAGCGCTGAGACCATACTTTGTTGTTCATTGAGGGGCGGTCCGTAGACTAGAAATTTTAGACTGCTGTGGAGTGTAAAGGGCCAGTGGGCAAAGCCAGGAACTTTTCTCAGGAAACACTTTGGGGTCCACCCTAGCCTTGAACAAGCCACAGCTTTATTCTACAGGGAGGGCTAGAGGTGATTTCATCCTGGAGGATTTTCAAAGGCCACCACCCCATGAAAAAATTCCAGCAATGCTCACATTTGGATGGACAAAAAAAAAAAAAAAAAAAAAAAGGCATGTTTCTCCTAAGCCCCTCATGGAGACTGGGATACCTGAAGGCCCTTTATGCTTATGCTGACCCTTAGTGACATATTTCTTCTTCCTACTTCTTGACGTGGAGACAGAGCCTCAGACAGATTAAGGACTGGAGTCCTAGAATTCTGATTCCATTGAAATTTTCCATCAGTCACGTGCTGGTACTGTCAGCTACCAGTGCTTAGTGATGTCACAATGGAGCCCTGTGTGGAATATTAAGTAACAGGCTGTGTGCTTGGTGACAGCAGAAGCCTGCTTACCTCCACCCCAGAAGCACATACACTACAGCACAGTCAGCTCAGCCTGGAATAAACCGACGTCATTCCCAAGCCTCGCAGTGTGGCTGGCAAGTCCTCCGGGGGGGGGGGGGGGGGGGGGGGGGTCAGAATTCACCATAACTGCCCGAAGAGCGAACAATCAACCTGAGTATTCCATCTTTTGGCATTCACCAGAGTGGGATCACACAGCGAGTCATCGAACTGGGCATCTCTGT
This sequence comes from Hyaena hyaena, assembly GCF_003009895.1. Classification (NCBI taxonomy): domain Eukaryota; kingdom Metazoa; phylum Chordata; class Mammalia; order Carnivora; family Hyaenidae; genus Hyaena; species Hyaena hyaena. The sequence goes on along the minus strand of NW_024080648.1, from coordinate 3,611,249 downwards.
ATTGAAATCCACTGCCCCCCTCTCCCTCCCCAGTCCCTATGCTCTGTCATAGTCTGCTCTGTCAGAAGTCTCTGCAGGTTTCTAAGCCGCTCCATACACCTGAGACCAAGCAGGTGCTAAAGATAATGCTAAAAATATTATCAGACGAGTAGACCGTAAGCCCTTTCATGTCGAGGATTAATTTGAAGGGATTTGTCAAGTGCAGAAGTCTTCTCCTGGCATGGTGGAATCCAGACTCTCCTTGTGCACTGGGGTGGAGAATATCACATCTTTGAACCAAGATGCAGCGTTAAAAAGTTATAAGTCTCAACTCGGAGTCTGAACATAAAACCTCAGCCTTTCAACCTTATTATGTTTTTTAGTTCTTTTCTCAGATTATTGCAACCAAATTCTCTCTCTCCGTGGCTCCTAGTAGCAAATCCCAGAGGTGAGGTTTTAGGCAAGGATAAGGGAGTGTGAGAAGAGGCCCTTTATCTGGGAAGAGAAATGTAGGATTGAAAACCGAGGGTGGCGATTAAATTACATATAATACATTTCCTGTCCATTACAGACTGACGTCTGACAGTTCAAAGATTTTGCTTTTTTAAGCTTAGATTTCTATTTGTGAGCTGTTTGTGCTGAGTGAAATAAATATCTTCAGATTTCATTGCTTGTTATTTTTTAAAGGAGAGGTGCTTTTTTTTAAGGGTAGGTGAGTAAGTAAGGGAGTCACAGAGTTAGCTAAGATACAATCACACCTGCCAGGCTGCATGTAAAACAGAATCCCAAGGAAAATCATCAGTGTCATTTGAAGCCGAGAGATGGAATGCAATTACACAGCTGTGGTAAAGCCTTAGGTTGCTGAGAGCTTACTACAAAGGAGAAACATACCTTGTGAGCATTTGGAGTTGAGTCTTGCTCTTGCTATTTTCTGGGGTGGGGGGCGGGGAAGATCCAGCATCCAATGCAAATGTGATTGTCCATCGTCACTCTAATTAAAATCTCCTCCAGGCTCCATTAGCCCTAACTCTGAGGATAAATGCTTATTTAGATTGATTGCATTGGGGCGCCTGGGTGGCTCAGTTGGTTAAGCGTTCCGACTTCGGCTCAGGTCATGATCTCACGGTTCGTGGGTTTGAGCCCTGCATCAGTCTCTGTGCTGACAGCTAGGTCAGAGCCTGGAGCCTGCTTCAAATTCTGTGTCTCCCTCTCTCTCTGACCCTCCCCTGCTCTCTCTCTCAGAAATAAATAAAAAATTAAAAAAAAAATTTGATTGATTGCGTTGCAGAGTCCAGACTGATGCGGGGGACAAGAAAGGTACATATCCACAGTCCCATTCCCTCTGCATCTCATTCAGGGAGCGTTCACAGAGCCCTCAAGAGACCCTCTTATAAATGGTTAGATTTTCATTTCCCCAGTTAGATGGAGGCTCCAAGCCAGCCAAAGCCATATCTGATATTGATTGTGTCCCCTGGCCCCTTGCTTATAGTAGGTGTTTGGAAATGTTTGCTGGGGTGCTGTAGGCGTGGTCTGGAGGAAGCTGGTCCTCCTCCCGCTGATGGGACCATGAGGCTTCCCCCCTTCCCCTCCCTTTTCTGAGCCTGGGGCTGGAGCCAGAGCTTTTCCTGGAAGAAAATGTATACTCTTCGTCCTCTGCCTCAAAGCCAAGTCTTGCTGTTAAGCAGATAGTCTCTGATCTGCTTCACACTGTTTGGAGCGCTGGGCACAGGACAGGTACTGGGTTAGGTGTTGCAGACAGAGAAGGAAGTAAAGCGATGTTTGCCCCCGAAAGAGGGTGACTGGTGGTGGCAGCGCCAGACCCAAACCCAAACAAATCAAAACAAAACAAAGCACAAATCCAGACGATGACAAAATAGTGCGGCAAAACAGAGGAAGGACACTTTCCCCACCCCTGGGGGCCTTCTTAGAGTCTCTTGAAGCGTGGATTAGAGTGAGCGAGGCAGGGTTAAAAGTTTCCACTCAGCTGTTTCACAGACGTGTTTGGAAATGTGAGCAGGCAGGACATTTGGGTCCCCCGGAGGACTGCCTGTGGCTTGGCTGATCGGCGCCCAGCTGCATCATGGACGTGAGTAGGGCAGGAAGGCTTGCTGTGGGTTTCCAACCTCTTCACCGGGCAGGATATAGGTTTTCTTTTGTTTTGTGCGGTTTTTTTAATCGTCAGGGACTTCACATTTTGAAAACTGATGTCTGGCCATGAAAGTGCATTAAGCCAACCTTACTACTTAGTTTTCTAATCATAATTTATCAAAACCACATATTATCATATTACCGCCAATTGAAGTTTCTGATGATCACAGGGTAGCAAGGGGCACCACCTGCGGAGGATGAAATTCCCTACAAATCAGCAGTGTTTTCATCAATTTGTACAGGTTTATTGTGCTAAGACGTGATTTGCATCAGCTTTTTTTAAAGTTTACTTATTTTGAGAGACAGCATGAGGGGGAGAGGATGAGAGAGAGAGAGAGAGAATCCCGAGCAGGCTCTGTAGTGTCAGCGTGGGGCCTGATGCAGGGCTCAAAACCACGAACCAAGAGATCACGACCTGAGCCAAAATCAAGAGTCAGATGCTTAACTGACTGAGCCACCCAGGTGCCCCTTGTTTTTTGTGTTTTAAAGATATTAAAGTAATAACCAGCTCTTTATTCTGGTAAACACTAGCTTTGTGAAACAGAGACTGTGTTTGAATATTAGAGAGTCTAGGGCGATTTCTGACTCCTTTTTACTAATGTGCTCACTTATTTTATTTCATTAGGTTTTTTTGGTTGACATAAGTCACTCTTTTCTCCATTCTACTTCACCGTGAAGCCCCCAGCTCATTACGGAAGGGATTCATGAACAAAATTCATGGTCTCCAACAAGCTAGGGCATTTGGGAACCTAAAACATCAAGTTAAGAAAAAAAGAAAACAAAACAAATCCGTAGGTTCCTTATAATTATCAAGGAGCCCATCTCCTTATCCTGCCCTGGAATCTTTTATAAGGTCACCTTCCGCCCTGGCTGCGCGGCTAGGCTTTGGGGCGCGGGTCTTATGGCCAGTCTCCCTCTTGTTCTAAAAAGACCGTCATCAAATCCTGCCCATGCTGCCTCCGGATTTACTGCGTTCAATGGCTCCTCCTGCTTCTTTCCCAAGGGATCCCCTAGGCCCTGTCGCTCAGTCTTCTGTGGGTGTGACTGCTAGGGACAGCAGTCCCTTCCCTCCGAACTTACCCTCCACAGCAGCTACAGCCTTCTCTTTTAAATAGTGAGATCTGATTGCATTGCCCTTCCCCTTCAAGGCTTTCCAAACTTCCTGATGCCCGTAGGGTGACCTACAGATTCCTTAGAATGGTATGCAAGCCCCTTCTCAATCCCACAGGGGCCTGCTTCTCCAGGCCCTTCTCTTGCCGAATCTCCCCCAGGCCCACGGAGCCCTCCCCATTTCCTCCCCCAAACCACACTCCTCCAGGCTGCCCGCCCAGAAGGCCTTGCCCGTCCCCTCTGTCATCCTTCAACACCCAGCTCACCTGTCATCTCCTGCTCTGGGCCTCTGGGGGGGAAATCCACTGCAGCACGTTTTAGTGAAATGGCTTGTCTGTCTCCTTGAAAAAAATGACACGCATCTCCAAGTCAGGAGGGGTGACACACTTCTGTGCCTTTCCTCTGTTCTCAACACACGTTCGTGACTGATTAACCAAGTAAAAATCTAGGCCACTGGTGCTGGAATCTAGAGACTCCATGAGGAAACGAAGCTGTCAGGCCCTCACCAGGGGGCCAGGCCACCCAAGCTTGGACAGTATCAATCTTAATTAATATTAATCAATTAAGCATCCATCTTAGTTAATATTAGTCAATCAATTAAGCATCCATCTCAATATTAATCTTACAAATAAGTATAGTTTATTTCAGCATGTGTTTAAGTGAGGAAATAATAAGAAACAGACATTCAGAAGTAATAATATTTACACAGTGCTTCTGATACGTTGGGCACGGTTCGAATATCTTTATTATGATTATCTCCACTTTACAGATATGAAAACTGAGGCTAAGTAACCATTTCCCTGAGATCTATATTGTGGTTTGACACAGGCTCAGTCTATATTGTGGTTTGACCTCTGAGAATCTGTCCAGAGTCTGTGGTCATGCCTACGACATCACAGGAGTTCTGGAATAAGGCAGACCTGCCTCTGAAATGAACCATTATCCATGCAACCCAAGGGCTCCTCACAGCCTTCAGGAGCCACGACGGGAGAGTAGAAAGCGCAGCCCGGCTGGTAGTGAGGAGCGTCAGAGGTGTGAGTGAGAGTCACACGAGGGCACCTTGCTGGAGGTGAACGCAGAGCAAGGCCGCCACTGAAAATCGGGCATCTGCTGTTTTACTGGGGAGAAAAACTTAACCCCTCGGGCCTGACTCTTCCCCAGACGTGGGCCTTAGCCCATTTGTTGCTGTGGCTGAAAACCTCTGGGCAGTCACAGCCTCTCTATCTCTGCCTTTGCTTCAGGAAAATTAGATACTTGGGTTCGACCATCTCAGAAGGCCCATCTAGTTCAATATTCTCTGACTCCACGGTCCCCGAGGCTCTGACTCACCAGGTTACGTTATTAGCCTGTCCTTCCTTGCCGTCCCAGAGGAAGGCGTGTTCCTTTGTTTTTTAAAGCCACCCTCCCCCCTGTGAGCCCATGTTTTCCCCACCGCAGAGGGACTTGCATGCGCTCTGTATCCCTCCCGTCTCCATTGGTGAACTTCCTTTGTCTTCAGACCTATAAGTTCATGCCACTCAGTTACTTCAAGCCCATGCGTACCTGCCCCTGAACTTAAGACATTTCCCCCCGGGGCACCAGGGTGACTCAGTGGGTTAAGCCACCCTCTCTTGGTTCCCACTCAAGTCCTGATCTCATGGTTTGTGAGTTCGAGCCACACATTCCAAGTTCAAGCTTGGGATTCTCCTCTCTCCTCCCTCTCTGCCCTTCCCCATCTCGCTGTCTCTTATCTCTCTCAAAAATAAGCAAACAATTATTAAAAAAAAAAAAAAAAAAAAAAGGAAAGATTTCCCCAAATCTACTTTCTCTGACCACCACCCTATGGCGGCCGTCTCCTTTACCTGCCCAGCTTACGGAGTGACTATTATCTCTGTCCCCAATGCCTCACTACCTCCTTCTCTATTCCCTCTACAACTTTAGATAGCTCTCCTCGCCCAAAGCTGGCAAATGATAAAGATCTGGCAGAGATAGGCTGAGTATCTGTACGTTAATAGGAGCAAGAGAAACACAAAGTGATCTTTCTGCTTTGTAAATTAAAGGGATCCTAAGACACGAATTAAACATGTTTTTGTTTTTAAAGCATTTTTTTTGGACGGATCTGGGGTGAGGGGGGGCCGCATGCAGGTGTGAGAGGTGACAGACACTGAGGAAGGAAAGGAATGAGGGAAGACAGAGGGAAAGGCCAGGGGAGGGCCCTGGAGTAAGGCTGGTTTGTAGGATTGAGGTAGAAAAGTCACAGGCGAGACAAGGAACAGATGTGGCCAGAGGGGAGCAGATCCACATGTCAAGGGGACAAGAAAAGGAAGAGATCAAGAAGTTCGGGTGAGAAGTGAAGTGAGAAATGGCGTTTCATCAGGCAACAGAAGAGTCTGGCTCTTTACGAGTCTCCAAAACCCAGACGCATATGCAGGAGGGGTGACCCTGACTTCAGGATTTTAGTGGGTGTATTTTAGTAACTGGAGATCCCACATTGGTCCCTGTCTTGTTTACTTTCTTCTCATACTGCTTCTTTCTTCTCTTGTGGCTTAAGTGAGGGTTTCGTCTTATTTGGAGGCGCTATGCCTTATGTTCCTTGACGTTACCTCCATTTGTACTTTTCTTGGGATTTAATGGGGTTAGGGTCAGAGAAAACTAGAACATGGGTGAAAGCAAATACACGGGAGTGAGTCTTCTTATTCTGTTAGGTCTGCTGTGTCATGAAAAAGCAAAAATCACAGAAAACGCAATTGTGAAGTTTAAATGGCCGCTGGCCCCTTTGACGTTAGGCTGAACCACCCGCTGAAGTCATTCAAAAGGAGGGTTCGTGAATAGTCCCGTTAGAGGACTCAGGGGTGAAAGCCCCCCTGGGGATGCCCACTGGTGGCACTGGAGGCTAAGATCAATCTGACGGGAAAGGGTCGGTGGCGTTAGGTTGGTTCAAAACAAACCAACAAAGCAACAGCTACTATACCTCGATCCTGCCTTTCCAGGCAGGTCGCTTTGCTTCTGGAAATTTAGCATCTTCTTTTCTTTCCTCAAAGTTGTAGGAAAACATACTTGATTTTCAATGTTCTGGGTCTTGGAATAAAATATTTTCTATCTCTTTGAGATATTGTAAACTTGTGCATGATCCCGAGGGTTCAAATTTCCTTTTGCTTTAGTCATCTTTACAGACTGTGTGAACTTCCAAATACAGCTTGGCTTATCTTTGTTATTGGAAAAAAATACATCCTATCAGCCAGCCCTAGAAGTCAGGAAAGCTAACATCTCTGGAGCGTGACATTAAATCCCCCATTTCCTTGACTAATTATCTTCTGTGTGAAGTGCTTGCTTGAGCAGAGGGCGAGGAACCTTCCCCAAGCTTGGTGTGGGCAGCCGTGGACAGGCTTTAGCTCTAAAAACCTTCGTAGGCTGCTTTCGCTGAGAACACTCTCAGCTCATGCGTCATCAAAGTTCTTTCACGCTTCTTTCCAGCTTTGACTAGCTATTATGAATAATACGTATTAATACTGGAAATAAGAAAATAGGTTACGTTAGTAAATTACTCTGTTTAATATGACAGATCTTCGACAACTCCGGAAAACGATGAGGCATGTTAAGAAATATCCCTTCGAGGCAGCAAGTGAGGAACGCTTGTTGAAGATACATTCTTGTCTCAGAGTTGCTACCACTGACTTCCGCGTTGAGACATGGCATATGGTTATCAAACCTAGATCAGGAGCCCTTACCAGTGGCGGATACTCTGGGCACTAACAGCTGAGGCCTAATGGCCAGTGTCACCAACATGAAAGGAAGCTTGGACACCAGTGATGAGGAAAAGGGTGGGGACAGGCTGAGACCATGAAGGGACAACTGCTTTTGTCCAGAGCAGCAACATCTGTGAGGCTCCCTTTGCCTGCAGCCTGCTGAGCAGAATATTCTCAATTATTAACCATTCTATCAGATCAGGTACACCTTTATCTCTGGTTTGGAAATGTACAAATATTCTAGTAGCAAAGGAAAGGGTTAATCCAATTCAAGCTTGAGAAAGGCAGAAACTGGTCATAGGTTAGAGGAGACACAGTCTTAGGCTCATGGCTGGTGGAATGTTGACTGAGTTACTGGAGTTGAAATGTGGCCAGGGAGATTTTAATAAATATTTATCATGTTCCTTTCTTTCTTTTTTTCCTTTTTCTTTTCTTTCCTTTCCTCCCCTCCCTTCTTTTCCTCCCTTTTCTTTCTTTTCTTCCTTCCTTCCTTCCTTCCTTTTCCTTCCTTCCTTCCTTCCTTCCTTCCTTCCTTCCTTCCTTCCTTCCTCTTTCAAGAGTTTTGTTATAGGTGGAAGAGAGATAGGAATTGGATTCCTTGGAAATATTCTTTAATCTTGGAAATAGAACTTGCATGAACACAGTAGCCACTAGCTACATGTAGCTATTTAAATTTAAACTAGTAAAAAATTAACAATTTTTTAAACGTTTATTTATTTTTGAGAGAGAGCGTAAGGGGAGGGGCACAGAGAGAGGGAGACACAGAATCCGAAGCAGGCTCCAGGCTCTGAGCTGTCAGCACTGAGCCCAACACGGGGCTGGAGCTCACTGACCGTGAGATCATGACCTAAGCTAAAGAGGGACGCTTAACTGACTAAGCCACCCAGGCGCCCCCAAACTAACAAAAAGTGTAAATGAAACTAAGCGTTCAGCATCTTGGTTACATTAGCCACATTTTAAGTGCTCCACAGCCACATGTGGCCACTCTAGTAGCACAGAGAGGGAACATTTCTATCACGGCAGAATGTTCTATTGAGCAGGCTGCTCTAGAATTTGAGTCCCTTTGCAAATATTAATAGCTACTTTATTTCTTTAAGCCTCCCTCCCTCTTCGAGCTTTTTCATTTATAAAATAAGTCTAACGAGGTCTCCTTCAGAGGACTGCTATGAAATTTACAAGTGACATTAACCATATGTAATGCACACATCCCAGGACCTCACACATTATAATGCTTCATACATGGTCGCTGAACAAGGCCATTCAGGCTTGAGCCAAACACACTTACACTTGAAAAGCACCTGTAACCTACAAAGCGTTTTTGAAACAATTGCCTTGGGAATTAGACCATTTTTAGAGGAGTGAGTCTCTCACCATGGTTGATCAGAGCCATTCTCAGAGTCATAAGGAGAGCGAGGCTTTTGCTGTCCAGAATGCTTTGCATCTTGATAGGAGAGGGAGAAAAAGATATGAAAATCCCTCATGAGGAGCCATGTTTCTAGCCCTGAACTAGTTTTTTTTTTTTTTTTTTTTTTTTAAAGTGCAATGAGATGAAAAATCTCTGCATGGTGTTTATGCTATAGGTGTCAACACAGCCTTGGGCCCAGACAGCCAAACCGCGGCTCTGATGGGAACGGCGTATACACAGCAAGGGTAATTACTTCGGGCTGCCGCTGCCAACATGATTTAGCAAACTCCCTGCCTGCAAAGGACTGATCACCCCCTGGAGAATGGGCCCAATTTCATTGCAACTGCACAGACCTACCTGAGTTTCCCTGTGCCACAGGCTCTTTGAGGTCTTTTGTAATTTGCATTCCTTAGGCAAATGGAATTTAAATTCCTTAGGCAAATTTCATCCTGATGGAACACCAAGATGACATGCATGCCATGATCTCATTGTTTAGGATTCCTGCCTTATAATCATTAATGTATGCTTCAACAGGCAGGTGAGGGAAAGCATCTGGGCCAAATTCCACTTTGCTTTCAGGAAAGCTCCTTTACCTTTCAATTGCTCTTGCTTTTGAAAGCATGTTCACAAGGATCTCAGTTGTATTTCATGGTACGCTTGTGTGGTGGGAAGGGCATAATGAGGGGCTGCAGAAAGTCACAGGACCTGGGTTCTGGTTCTGGGCTGCAGGTTAAGAAGCCCGTGGGGAGACGTTACCTTTGTAACCCTGAAGCGACGCAAGATCAGAGGGGTTGGGCCAGTGGCGGTAAGAGCATAGTCTGTTCTGGGCTGGCGGCTGGGGAAGAATCTGTCCTGTGTTTCACAGGGAGGCGTGAGACGCGTCTTTGTACATTTCAAATCATATATTCAATTTGCAAACACAACTGTAAGTTCTTTGGAGCCTTAACTTGAAACAAAACATTGTCTCGTGTTTATTTTTACCTACATAATTTTACCTTAGGCATCTCAGGAATAGGGATAATTGAATTTGAGACTTGGATTAAGGTGATTATTTTGCTGTGAACCTCCATTTTTCCTAGAGTTTTTCTCAATTTTGATGCTGTGGCCACGTGGATTGGCTGTTTCGATGAGACAAGTATCTCTTCCTACTTAGGGAAAGGTCAACAAATGGGAGATGGACAGGGTAGTGGACCTGGGCTGGAAGGAAGGAACTTGGCTCCTTTTTCCTGCTCTGGGGACCTTAATTTGTCCCTACCTCTCTAAGGTATATCCTTATTTTAGAATAATACTTATGCTTCATGGGGCATGTGTAAAGCTTAAATTAAGTGTGTAAAGAGCACAGAAGTAGAATAAAGACCCATGAATAGTGCTATAAAATTCTACACACCATTATACATAACACACACACACACACACACACACACACACACACACACCCTAACTAGTGATGCTAGAAACTACTGATTTGGTTTGGATCATTTTCCTTAATTTTTCTTTAGATTTTACTTTTCAAAAATCTCCTATGTCCATCAGCTCTTAAAATGTCTTAGAAACTATTTAATTTTGTCAGAATTTTCCATGTTATTCTATCTATAAATTGGCAAGTAAGATGTTTTTGAGAATAGTTACCTTGAGTTTTGGTCAATTAAGATATTAAGCTGCCCTTCCTGGGTGACTAGAGCTGTCCTCAGCCAGTACGGGGCACTTCATTTGTCCGTTAGTGTCCGTGAGGGCCCGGTGGGGACACCTTGTTCACCGCTGTTATCTTCAGTACTGAGCACAGTGTGAGGTAAACAGTCGGTGTTGAATAACTGACTCAACTGAATCGGGTCGGTAAGGATGTCTCCTCCATCCTGGTAACCTTCCGTGGCCTGTCAAGCAACTAAAGTAGTAGGTATTACAGGCTCAGAATGTTATGTTTTGATCTTTATTTTATTTACTTCTGAGGAAACTAGGTCTGGAAGAAGGGACCAAAAAAAAAAAAAAAAGGCCTTTGGTCTGTGTCTTTTTAAAAATTACGAGGTTTGGCTTTTTCCCCTTTACTGTGCCCAGAGTGAGTGAGTGTCAAAATAAAACCTCTTCTAAAATGGATACCAGTTTCCTAGAAACGAGATTGCTTAAAACTGTCACAAAGAACTCTTCAATTTACCAGCAGCGTCCACAGCCTCCAGAGAGTCTCCGCATATCTTTACCCGCTCAAACTTTAGCAACATCTACTCTGTACAGTCTCAAAATAGACCCTGATGAACCAAAGCGAGGGCCCGCATAGATGGCAGCCTCGGTTCTCTTCCTTTTCAAATGACAAGGGCTAATTCAACCAGTTCCATTTAGCAAATAAATTTATTAGGTGCCGACTAGTACAAAACACTGAAAGCTGCTGTAGGGGGTTATAAAGATGTGTAGGAGAGCCCTGCCCTCGAAGAGCTTACAATCTAGGCAATGAGTCACAATTAGGAAGTTGTGGCGTATCACGTTAGGTGACTTACACAGAATTCTTGGAACGTTCACGCCCTCTGAATTCTCCTGTTGTCAAATATGTAAGGAATCCTTTCCAAGGAAAGCTGAACAGTGGGAAAGAGACCTTTTGTGGAATTAAATGGTGACCTTGGCTTTGCTTCCGAGCATCTTTCTCTTGCCGATTCCTTATTCTTGTAACTTTCTCAGCATCGTTTCCTAACGACCTTTGTTAGGAGAGAATCTCCGTGCTTCCTGAACCTTCACCAGGGCTTCCTGTTTGTTAGTGGGTGGCTCAGTCGCAGTTCGGCCTTGGAATTGTTTGCAGTCCGATTTTTCCTTCAGCAAATTCGATTTTCATTTTGGTTGACGCCAGGATGATACGCTTTGCAATCTGTGGTTCTGAGGGGAAGAGTGAGATGCAATACAGAGGAAAGCAGGCCAGACCTTTCCCTTACTTTAAACATTTAATAGTGCACTTATGGGTTATATTCTGTACAGATATAGAGCAAGTTATAAACCTCTTCTTTTATTTTTTTTTCACTTAGACTGTATTCATGTAAAGTGTATTTACATTAGGAAAAAAAAAAAGCCTTGAGGTACAAAACCCAAAAGAATATCTGAGGTATAAATACAAGTATATTTTAAATAATAATTTTTATCATGCTTTATCTAGGTTTGAAAGCACAGTGGACATGTGGACACGTTTCTTTATCTTAATAGAATGGTATATACAATACAACACACAATCTTACAAATCTGAAAGCTATTAAAATTGAATATACAAGTATATCTTCATGAGGAACACTGATATCCAAAATACCCAAATTTTAAAACTCTAATCTTCCCCCCGCTGCAAATTCTTCAAAGAACCTTTGAAATAACACTGACAACGGTAACTATAATATAACAAAATAAAACTCCTTCTTACAACTCTCATTCATACATTATTCACTTTTGATCCATACAAAATAAAGTCACTAATACTGTCTCATGAGTCAATCTTTATGGCTACAGTAAAACCTGTATAAAGACCACCCTTCCAAAAAACTGTGCTGGTACTTTTTTGAGTTTTCTTCCTGTGATAGCTATTTTCCTTTACCACTAACATACATTCCAGGGGCATCAATATAAAGGAAAAGAAAAAGAAAGGTAGGGAAAACAAAGCCAAGGGGGAAAAAAGTCATAAAGCCAGAAAACCCATTTGCTGAAAAGGCCAAATCCAATTACTAAGTATGTGCAGCCTTCAGAAACGTTGTGAATAACAACAATCCATGCCTGTTGTTAAAATTTAATATCTTGGTTTAAATTTACAGGGATTTCCTTGAGACAGACATAGTTTCCTATGTTTTCAAGAGTTTTGGTTATGAACATGAGAAAAAAAGAATTCCAACAGGTAAAAAGTTCTGGGGCCTGATTGAGGAGCAGATGCTAGTGTTCACTTGTTACATCTCGACTTAAAAAACAAACACATAAACAACAAACACAAAAACCCCAAATAAAACTGCTTTGGAGCAATGAAGGGTGGGGATGGGGGGAGGGGCAGAGTTTTTTCCCTGAACTGATCTATACTGTGTCTATAGTAAAAACTATATCACTGTTTGCAATCAGATCTAAAGATATACTGTGTTTGAGATGGGACACCAGAATCAATCTACTACAATTACTTTAAGGAAAGAGGAGGTTGGTTTAAAAAAAAAAAAAAAAAAAAGGAATGTGCTTAATAACTTGGGAAAATAAAAAAACAAGTGGGCAAGGGTGTTGGGTTCCCTTCCTGGATGGATCCATGGGCAGTCAGATATTCCAGGTTAAACTGAACCTGACGCATCAGTATCCTCCTTGGAGGCGCCTCAGTGTGCCAGCCACTGCATTCCAGCGTATACATCTGTGCCATTCAACCAGCAACAAACACACATACACACACTCCTCTGTGCAAACCTTTCTTTGCTCATCTCAGTGAGAAACATGTCAAAGAGTACCAACTATTCCAGTGGATACACCAGTCCCTCAACACGCTGCAAATAAAATGACATAGGTACACATACGCCAGTATCACAAGAGAATGAAGTATCTTCATTATTTTCCGTAATGTATTTATAGTTTTGCTTCTCAGAAGCAATTTGAATAAGAATAATTTTTTTTTTTTTGCACAGTCTTCTATATTCCAGTCAAGGTCTATACTCTAAACCTTAAACAAACAGGAAGCAGCTTTGAAAATGTCTTAAATCGCGATAGTCAATTCCTATACTCCAACTTGTCGTTTTCTTTGTTTCAGGTTAGACTCAGAATGCATTCTTCCAAGGACTGGCAAGAATTCTAGAAACAAATATCCAGACAGTGGACGCAGTCGCTTGGCTTCAGTAATCACCTAGATTTGGGGTCTTTGGTTTCAGTGTTCTGATTATTGAAAGAGTCTCGGATCTTCACAACTTCAGCCGCACACAAATGTCCGAAAGATTTTGTGTACCACTCTGGCATGTGGCCCCTATAATGGGAAGGAAAAGCACAAAAACACTGAAATAAGCTGGAGGGGATGTGGAATACATTTCCATTTCTTGATCCAGAAACCTTCTACATAAAGATCATATTCCAAGGTAATCTGGCACAGCTGTTATACCTCTGGAACCACAAGTTTCTCAAGGAACAACATACTGAGTACAGATACTGAGGGACAGTATTTGGAAAAAGGTTTAGCATGTAGATCAAAAACCACAGACAGTTGAAAAAGTACTGAGATGTAAAGATTTCAAATGAGAATTTAACCACTCTGGAAACTTTTTAGAGGTTCTTTTTTTGTCTGTGTTGCTGAATTTCACAAATTTGTGAATATGAACACATATTCATCGATGGCACAGAGTACAGGCCTAATTAATTACTAAAAGGGTATGTCATATATTCAAATATCTTTGAATATAAAATGAGAATCATCTGTTTGCTACTTCAAACTCTCACTTCCTGTGGCTTTAAATTCATTGCTTTTGTACCACATTTTCTAAGGGACCGAAATCAGGAAGCAATCCCCCAAACACCAAGGAACACGAAGGTGTTACTTTACAAAAACTGCTCTTTAGAGAACAGACAAGACACAATGATGTGTTCATTTAAGCCATTCTCTGTATCAGACAAGAAGTCTCATCTCCTGCATGACCCTCACCGTGTCAAAAATTATAATCAGAACATACCTTAAGTCGGCTCTGCACATGTAGGTGAGTTTGGACTTCCCTGACCCGCAGGGTTCGATGAGATACCTGGACAGGAGCACATTGACTCTCACCCCCACCACAGGTGCCCGGTCGTGATCCACAGAGGTGAGTAAAAGGGCACATGCCCCCTTAGGTAAATTAGTCCTCCATGTTCTGCAGAAAAAATCAGAGGGAAAAAGATGGAATTTTCTAGAAGCCACGTTTAAAATGGGGCCCCACTCTCAGAAGACAGCTAAGGGGCAGGATCAGTGGCTATGCGGTGTGACCCAGTCCTGGAGAGATGGTGTCCTTTGCACTATTATGCAAGGGCTCTTGAACTGAGTAACTCTGTGCAGAGTCACACCAGTGAGTATATAGTCACATATCTGTTCTTTGAAAGAGAACCAATTTTAAGTGTGACTGAAAGCCATTTTTACATTTCACAAATTTATCTGCACATGGACATCCAGATGAGTGTTGCTCTGTTGGAAAGCTCTGGACTAATGAGGAGATGTCTCCTCATAGATTTTTGGAATTCCCCTTTCCATCATGTCTCCAGAGAATTTGTGAATTACATATAATTCAGCTTTAACCACAGTGCCCTGGGAACTTAGACATTATTTCCTGGCTTACGCATTCACTTGCTGTTTCTAGGGAGAAAATCTATCCTAAAAGGGCCAAGAATCTGCTACCAATGAGCATCTTCAACTGAACGTGGCTCTATTTCTGAGTTCAGTTCCAGAAGTGTTCAAACAGTTTTCAGTGGTGAACACACTGTTGGAATACATATAGATACATTCTCCATGTCTGGAAGGGTTCCACACATTCTGTTTTACATAATGTTACCATCTTATCACACTCAGTGGCGCCAGGCTCACCCTGCCACAGTAAGCATTTTGGAAACTCTCACCTCAAAACGACGTAGTCCCGGGCAGGGTGAGGTGCCATACTGTTTTGGACATACTGGTAAATTTCGGTTTGGCTGTCTAGGATTTCAATCACTTTGGAATCCAACAGGTCTACATCCCAGAGGTGCTGCTCTTTAAGTAGGCGCTTTAAGATTTCCTCAGGCATTGCAGGGATTTCGATGGTTGACCTCCAGAGCCTCAGAGGGGGCCCTTCACTCACCTGAAAAAAGGATGTATTTTTTGGTGCTCCGATAATTCACACAGACCTACACTCTCAAGGCAAACTGCTGGCCTATTTATGGTCACGTGTTTATGGGCTAATTATTATCTATATGCTGGTGTCCCCAAGTATATTCAAGAGCAGACCAGAAAGCCTGGCCTTATACTAGTCAAAATTATTAACATCTGTTTTCTTGGGACCTATATGAGAGTCAATGCCATAAAATAAGCTGATTTACATATAC
This sequence comes from Hyaena hyaena, assembly GCF_003009895.1. Classification (NCBI taxonomy): domain Eukaryota; kingdom Metazoa; phylum Chordata; class Mammalia; order Carnivora; family Hyaenidae; genus Hyaena; species Hyaena hyaena. The sequence goes on along the minus strand of NW_024080648.1, from coordinate 3,595,874 downwards.
ATGCTAAAGCCCACCTGGCACCCAGATGTTCCCACTGTTCATTTCTTTTCCGGGTGGCGGAGACAGGGTCAAGAGATACTATCATGGGCCTGTCATGCTGAGTCATACAAGACGCCACTGCCTTCGTGGGGCTTTTAGTCCTAACAAGTTACCTTTTCCACCAAGTCCTCTCCGCTTGTTAAAGGGCCAAGAGAAGAGTGGCTGAGAATGGAGGACAGTACAAGGGGATTCTGAGCAAATTATAGAAAAATATGATCATGTCATAAAATGCCCTAAAGCCCAATACCACTAGTAAAATATTCCAGGGGGCTCTGGTATGGTTCAGTGGCACAGAAAGATTTCATTAGGTGGTCGGATTCCTCTGAGGAGTGTTAGATGGCTGTTACTCTTTGCTGGACTGTCTTCTCCCCTTACCTGGGGAGCTCAATCACCTGGCCGCCCAGATCTACAAGGGAGGGAATGGCGGACGGACTCCCAGAGAGCCGTGTTGGCCACAGAGTCTCCTCTCTGATGAACCTGAATCCCGACCACTGGCTGACAGCGGGGTCAAGGCTTACCTTCTTATAGGACAGTTCAGCCTGCTCAGATGTAGAGTAGCTGACCCAGCCTTTAAACTTCTCCTTCACCTCTTTAAACAGGCTATCCACACAGTCTTGGAGGAAGTGCTGGTAGTCGGCTGCCTCGTCATTTCGCAGGCGTCCCAATGCTTCTAGGGTGAGGGGCTTCAGCTCCTGCTCTGTGTAGGAATTCCGACATCGACTCATTTCCTCAGGAACCTGTGGGGGATGAGAGAGAAGGGGGTGAGTCTGCCTGTACCGTTCCCGATGCCCACAGCCGAAGCAGCAGCGTGGGAGCCGCAGACCCGCAGACCGGGTTCTCAGGGAAGTGAGGGTCCCCACTGCTCTGTTTCCGGCAGACGGACGGTGGCCCCACAGCCCTAACGTGCTGTCCCGAGGATATGAATAGACCACCTTCATAAAGGTGTCCAAAAAGCCTATTCTCATGTAAGGTATTCTTCTGCTTTGGAAAGTCACAGTAGAGGGTAAGTGACTAAACCAGGGCTTGCTTCTCAGATACAGAACTTATTTCAAAAATGTGTCGCTTTGGTTTCTTAAGGGGTATGGAGATAGGCAAACTTCATTAAACACATTAGCTCTAACGAGCTTCTACGTTATAAAATCAGGCGCTCTTACACAAGAAAATAAAGACATTCTTGAGCCATGTATATGATCTCCAGCTGTGGCAAGATGTGAACAACATGGCACCTATGACCTGGTTCTGACGTTATCCTTAACCAAGCACCGATCTCCCGACGCCTCACCTGGAAGAGCTTCTTGCACTCAGCAATCATATGGGCCAGCCCCTGCGTGGCGGCGAGGTTTTCATTCAGATCTTTCTGATCTGGTTTACCCAAACTTTGTTTTCTTTGCATCACCCTAGGCAGAAGAAAGGGAGGAGGAAGATTCAATATCTGTATGTTTTAATTAATGTGTTATTCTAGGGAACCCAGAGAAGAGGAAAACACCTATTTTACTGGAGCCTATTTGTTCTTAAAGTTTCAGGAGAGCTTCACTTTGGTCACAAAATTCCTCAGTTTTATCAGCAAAGCACAAAAACCCGTGAAAGGGATGGTTTTTGGTGAAATCCAGGCTATTTAAAGCCATCACGTTAAATAGGTTCCTGTTTAAATAGGATGGCCCGGAAGGTCTCTAGGTGGTAGTGGGAAGAAAGGGCAGTTTCCAGGGGTGCGCAGATGGGAGGCGCCGGATGTTGTGGGAAATAGCGTCACTAATTCTTTATGGTTTAAATAAATACAATCCTCTCCTGAAGGTGAGGGGACAATCTATTGTTTCCTAAAGGTTTTGTCTTAATCTTATCTGATCTCTCTCTCCTGCTCATCTCTAGTTCCCTATCCTATTGAAGATGGAATGCATCTGTCCATGTGAGAACCAGATAAAAAGATATTTACGTATTGTATGGCTTTCCGAAGCAAAGCTCACTTTGACTAGCAGAACCAGGATGAACCTGGAGCTAAGGAATATGTGTCAAGCACCTTCAGAGCTGAGGAGAAGGATTAGCTGGATGGTTTCACGTTTGGGGTTAAGTCCAGCCAGTGACTCCTTTCTCCCCTGCTCCGCTCTGAGGCCCCTATGTGAAATATTCACATCAGTAAGAAGCTCCAGCTGCCATGTCCCCTTCAGATGTGGGCAAGTCACCTATTAAACCGAGCCTCCCTGCCCTCATGTCCTCGTTTATAAATAGGCCTTGCCAGTATCTTCACCTCCTAGCATCCTTCCAAGGATTAGATGAAAGAATGAAGGTCAAGGGTGTAGTCTTGTGGCTGGGTCAGAATAAGTGCTGAGTAAATAACAGCCTTTGTTATTTGCCAGATTCTCGGACTTCTGCTACGGCCACTCCCAGCTTGTATACATCTGAGAAGAAACTCTGCACACAATGGGTTGGGGCTGGGTCTAGCTTTGAGGTTCAACACTCTCCTTAGTTCTGTGAGACCCAGCTGACCACCTTACAACTCACAGCACAGGCTGGGGCCTGGCTTTGTTGACTCTGCAGAAGCCAAGGCAGCAAGGGCTTTATCCTCATCCAATTCTGGAGGTCAGTAAATCCATGTGATCCTTTGCTGGCAGAGAGTTTGGTGGCAATGTCACAAAGGGCGCTGGGGGAGGGGGGAAGCAGGGCAAACACCTGCCATAGCAAAGCACACATCCAAATCTCTGGCTCAAAACCTGGTTGTCACTAGATGGTCTGGAAAGTTACACCCTCCCCACCCCCACCCAGGGCTGAGAAGGAAGGAAAAAAGGAAGGGAGCTGTGAAGGATGGAAGCTAAACTCGTCTGTGCTTGACTCGGGTGTGTAACCAATGAAAACACAGGAAAGGTAGGCTGCTTCCATCTGGAGAACAGAGAACGTGCGCGCACATCTCGTCTGACCCGTACCTTGGAGAAGAATTCTCTCTTTTCAGGGTGTTGAGGTGGAAAAGGGAAGGCGCTAGGCACACAGCCAGGTTGGTGGGAGTCATCTGGTTTTCTTTTACGGCAGCTGTGACATCGCTCAAGAAATAAAGGAGCGTCTGTAGAACCTCCCGGTTCTCATCAGGCAGAAGCATAATGGCAGCCTTGATGGCCTGGAGGCGCTGGTCCTTGGGCACACCTGTGTAACACCGGCATTTCCCCCATCAGCTCAGTGCTTTTCCACACGCATTGCAAGGAAATGACCCAAAGCAAACAGCAGCACCAACCACCTCAGCCCAGTCCTGAACGAGCGCTTGCAGAAAGTGTACTTAAGGTTAATATGGAAGAAATTAGGGACCGCCACCAGCGTCACTACCCTCAAGTATTTCCTGCCTGTGGAGGAGTTAAAAAATTTTCAACACCCACAATGCCAACATCCTAAATCCACCTCAGGGTTCAATTCCAGATACTATGCCTGTTCTTTTGGTTTTTGGAATAGCTTTTCTAAGTATTTTTTTTTTTTTTTTAGAACTCCCCAGTTCATCATTCTCAATTACTGAAAACACTGTACACAGTTATACTTTTGTTTAATTTCAGTGAAAAATCTTACTGAAGATATGTACAAGGGGATAAAAACTTTCTTAGCCTTTATACAAAATGTCCAGTATCTCTGGGGACCTTCCATAACTAGAACTGATCTGCTCATTCGTAAAACGGGGAAAGTAAGCTGCTGAAATAGTCCGTTGAAACAACAGATATTTTTACTAGTAACTTCTTTACGCTTTAGAAAGTGAACTGGGAGGCTATTATAAAAATATATGCTTGAGAACTAAACCAGTAAAAAAAAATTCATGTCGAAAATGCTGGGCCCAACCTTCAGGTCTCCTTTACTAGGCAAATTTGCCTTTTAAGAGGCATGTGGTGGAAAAATCAAGTCACTTGAGTGCAGTTCCATAGGACACACTGATTAACAGCTCCATGGTTACAATACACAACAAATACCTTGGTGGGGAAAATGTGACCTGTGTTTTCAGAAAATCTGAAAGGATGAAACAAATAATGAAATAATCCAGACCAGCTCCATTTCTCATAAAATAAGGTCCGGTGCGCCAGACTGAAGACAATTTGAGCACGGAGAGAAGCTGCTTTTATATTACGTTGCTGTAACACCACACTGAGCCAAGAAAAACACAGGGCCGTAAAAGCTATAATCCTGATCTTGATCATTAATTTAGACAACTGTTTGCTTTAAGCTTTACTTAAAAGTGAGAAGGGGATGGGTATTGTTTTCCCAAGTATTTCTGGCAGAAGCAGAGATGAATAACAGAAAAAGATTATTTATTCATTTTCCAGCAAGATAAACCACACAGATACCTGTGACGTTTTAAACATAACAGGCCCCGCTAGAGATGTGAATCAACTGAAATATCTTGGTACCTGCTCTTTTAAGCATCTTAGAGAAGACTGTTCTAGAAACGAATGAAAGAATGAGCTTCTGGAACACAATGTAAAAATGTGTAATTGCTTCAGTAATTAGAGAATGATGATAGGGGAATTTTTGCGTTCTTTAACAGGTAGACAGAAACCTATTCTACAAACAAGGAGAAAATGAAGAAATAAATAGATGACATGTGTTTCCAAGAGGTCATCATGTGGCTCTGAAAGAATGGCATCAAAGGAAGCCAGGTGGTCCAAGTTTGGACCAACTTGGCCAGGTGGCCAAGTTTCAGGTGGTCCCACTTTTCCCCAAGGCCAACAAGGGTAAGATCAAGGAACACTTACACTGATAGATCTGCAGAAAGGTTTCCGAGAGCTTGTTCGTCATTAGTGGCTCAGGAAGGTCTCGAAAATATTGCTTCAACATGTCTGCCACGTCATAAGCAGACTGTCCCTCATAGTTGACACAGTCTATGGCACTTTCATTCATCTGGCGCAGAGCCTGAATCCGGGACTTGACGCCTGATTTTCTGAAAAGCCCAACCTAGTGGAAGAAAAACATTAGGTGTCAAGACAGAAGCAACATTTTCACTACAAAACTATAAAAAAAAAGTAGCATGCATCTGAGGTCCTATAATTCCTTGGGACCTGCACAAAGCAGTTTTCACCTGATCCAAACAGTGGTTGCGGAGGTAGCGCATGGCCTGCTGAATGCTCTGGGGCAGGGGCTGTCCTGTGCGCTGCACGTTGACTGTCAGAGGGACCCCGAACACATTCCGGTCCTTATAGTCTGGAACCTTGATCCTTTTCATGAACTTGGGCACAGCCCTATTTAAAGAACAGATGTGGGGAAGTATGTTTATTTGTCTGTAGACTCTTATCCATCTTTGCAGGTAAACCCTGTGAGCTTTCTATCTGTGCTCCTAGGGTGGCTATTTAAATTAAATAAAACTACAAATTTAGTTCCTCAGTTGTATTAGCCACAATTCAAGTGCTCACTAGCCACCTGAGACCAGTAGCTACCATCTGAGTGAATATAGCACATTTCCACCATCACAGACAGTTTCACGGGACAGTGCTCTTCTGGACCTTCTAAGAGTTGGGGCTCTGAGGCCCAGCAACATTTTCTCCACTGGGGATTCTCCTCCCACTATTAGCTCTGAGAAATGGGTTTATATCCTTAAGGGGGCTGATGGGCTTCCTTACAAAATGGCGGCACAGGAAGGAACAGAAACAGAAAACAACATTTGAGGTCATAATTTAGGAACTTCGTTAACAGAATTTGAAAAACACGTTCCCATTTGTCCTGTAAATGAACAAGAATCACTTCTAAGTTCTTAATGAGATGCAAAATATTTAGGGTATTAAAAAGGATCATGTAACGCCAGATGAGAAAACAGCAAATATGTGACGTTGGTCCAACATAATGAGAACCAATTCCAGAGCTCAACAGTGGGGGCCAAGCTAATGACCTGAAGTCAAAATAAATTCTTCTGCTGATGACCCTGGAGAATATAACATCTTTAGGTTTCTAAAAGAAGATGGAAAAGAACAATGAAGGTTTTGTAAGCCTACCGCAGGCTCCCTGGAGTCCTGAAACCAGGTCCAGCCCCAGCAGTATATGGAGCAGCAGGAAACCGATGTCATGCATTTAATGCTGTCAAGCAGAAATTTCAGCTCTACAAGTGACCTCTCTAAACAGGACAAGAAAGGGCAAGGCCGAACAGGAAAAGAACTTTGTGTAGAATTTCTCCCTATTCCATGGATCCCACAATGCGAGGCTTTTACATTTGGTTTTGACTCACTGGAAAAACTGACCAGAACTCAAGAAGTAGTACGGACTTTCAGATTCTTGAGGGTTTGGTGGGAAGGGGGTGGGCAACTCAGAACTGAGAATGTGAAATATGCACTTTTAAATAGCCAGCCGGGAAAATATGACTCTACGCACAGAGGAGCAGTGCAGAAGACGGACTGCTTTGACTTCTGAGTGCTCACCAACAGCCACGGCACGGTACTGTTTATAGCCCTACGAAAGGGAAAGCTGAAGCACACAGCCAAATTTGTATTTCCATACAGTAATTTTATGGTATCATGGCCATAAGTGTGCATAATACTTGCTTTGTCGGGGGAGAAAAGCCAGCGGCTGAATGTGCAAAGAACACATTACGATCTCCACTGAGAATCTGAAGCATGCGGGGATAAACCGGTCAATACTTATTTCTGTCATTCAGAACAAACAACTTCTGTATTTAGCAAGGCTCACATAATAACAGCCTTTGAACGGGAGGTGCTTTGATGCTGAAGCTAAACTCACTACGAGTCCTGAGGAGACGGGGAGCTGGAGAGAAACAACAGTTCCGCTGCTTGGCCGACGCGCCCAGGCCCCTCTGGTTTGCTCCAGAGCGTCACTGAGGACACGGGCTGCTTCTGTTTTTATAAAAAGTAGTGGATCCAGATGATAAACACTCAGATTAGGGAAAGGCTTAAGGTTACCCAGCTGACACTGTGAAATGCACCTGGATGTCAATCCAGAGATAGTTTTCTGCTTTGCACTGCTAGCAGAAAACTTAAGATACACACACGGGGTCACATTTGTGGCCCATCCAGCCTAACGGTGTCCATCTCACATGATACACACCGAGGGCCGTAGTTTTGAAAGTAATTATGAACTGTTCACCTGAGCGATTTTACAAAGGTAAAGTCTATATTTAGTCCATAGTATCTTAGAGCAGTGAATTCCTTACGTTTATTATTCACTGTAAGTGACTTTATTAGAAAGGAACATGACCTAAATTTTTTAGCACAGGTAGACTTTTGAGTGATGCTTCAAGTATTTAAATCAAAAATGATTTCTAAAAACATAGCCGGAGAAGGTTAGAAGGCCCAGTACTGTACAGCAAGCATTTCACAGTTGGTCTCAGCATCCTGTGACCTGAGTGACATTTTTCTTTCCTTTCTTCCCTAAAATGATCTGATCGGTACATCTCTTAACCCCCGAGGGTCTCCTTCTAACACTGGGAAGGAGGTGCCTGTACAGGGTGATGGAACAGCCATGCATTCTCACCCCATCAACTGGCCCATTTGTCACTCCGGCTGCTGAATCTCACTCCACCAATCCCACTGCTTAGTCCCAAAAGTTACACCGGTTTGAGCAGTATCGGATGTGGCCTCAAGAACGCAGGGATTACATTTGGAGGATAGCCAAAAGTATTCATAGAGGATGGGACTGTCATATACTCAGTGCTGGGGCAGCTTCAGGGAGCTGACCGAAAACACTTCCAATTAGCTGACTGAGCACAGAGAACTCTTACCAGCTAAAACCGTGCTTATTCGAAGGTGTGTGTTTCTCCAGCAGGGCGGTCAGCTTTAGGAGCGAGTACTTCTGCAGCAGGTTCATCTGGGCCACAGACTGGCAGTTAATCTGCAGTGATACAGAGTTCAAGCTCGGACGATGGGAGCTCTGGAAACTGTGCCATCGTAGCCTGTGCCTGTGGGAGAGGAGCAGGGGAGGGGTGAGCACCAGGGAGAGGAGCAGGGGAGGGGTGAGCACCAAGGAGAGGGGCAAAGGGAGGGGTGAGCACCAGGGCTTTTTAACAGGCAGACACAAAATCAGCGGCGGGTGGCCTGATGGCCTCTTATCTTAGGAACCCAGAGGACTGACTTCTATTCCATTCTTTTCCTACCCCCCTCCCCCACGATAAGATACACATGACAGAAATGGCCACCTTAACCGCTGCTAAGTGACAGCTCGGGGGCATAAAGTCTCTTTGCACTGTTGCACACCATCACCACCGTACAGCCACGAGACTTACTTCCGCTTCCCAAGCTGAAACTCTGCGCGCATGAAACCACATCCACCTTTTTGGATGTTAGGATCTCCTGTTCTATCGGTTTTCTCGGGAGCTCACGGGGCTGGGGATGCCCTGACCCCGTGCCCCCCCAACACGAGAGCGGAAGTAGTCCGTTTCTGACCTCCCTCCCTATCTCCGGGAGGGGGAGGGAAGCCAAGCTCTCACCTATTGGACCTGGTCAGAGAGGCCCCGACCCCCGAATCCCTCCTTTCCGGGATGTCGGAGGGCTCCTCCGGCTCATTCAGTGAGTTTCCGGTACTGTCCAGGTCACTGGGCGTGGCTCGGTCATTGTCCACATCCAGGTGGATCTGTTTGGGAGACGACGGGCACGGAGAGACCGAGTCCAGGGCGGAGTCAGAGTCCCCCTCATCCGAAAACTTCTCCGACCACTGGTTGACTATCCTCTGCATCCCCTTCACGTGGTAGAGGATGTCGTCCAGCTCGGGGAAGATGTCCTCGTGCTCCAGGTCGGCCAGGTCACCCGAGCTGGAGTAGAGGACGGAGCCCGGCACGTTGTCATAGATACTCAGGCGGCTGCTCACCGAGCTGGACGAGTTGCGCCGCTTAAGCTCCTTGGGGCTGTCGCTGCCGTCGTCCCTCCGCAGGCCGATGTGGCCGGGGCCGTGGAAGCTTCCAGTCCTCCAGTTCACGGAGCTGTTCTTCCCGGAGGGCGAGAAACTGCCGCTGGAGAGGGCCTTGGGGAAGGTGCCGGGCTTGTGATCTTCCGGGACGTAGAACACTGCGTCCTCTGGGTAGGTCTCGCGGTTCTTGAAGTTCCGCTGCAAGACGTTGTGGAACGTGGACTGACTGAACGGGTCGAAGCCCTCCAAGTACATGCCCCCGCGCTTGTTGCAGGCGCTGAGGCTCCGGGTCCTGGTGACCGGGCTGGGCGTGCTCACGGCGCTGCTGGTCTCCGACTGGCTGCTGCTGCTGCTGGTCTGCGTGGAGTTGGAAACGCTCCGCTTGCGCACCGCGGGCACGTTGATGCGGTTGCCGTTGAGCGCGGAGATCTCCACGCAGTTCAGCTGCTTCAGCTTCTCCTCGTCCACCCCCTCCTGCAGGATGGGCCCGCTGATGATCAGCCCCAGCTTGGAAGGCGCCTTGTGCTTGCCGTGGTGCGAGCCCTTGAGCTTCAGGCTCTCCATGCGTTTCAGCAGGCTGCGCGTCTTGGACTTGGCGCTCTTCTCGGGGCCTTTCGCGCCGAAGCCGAAGCCGGACAGCTCCCCGGGAGACGGCAGGCTGCAGAAAGAGTCGTCGTTGCCCACGAAGTTGCCGGAGGAGCCCACGCTGATGACGGAGTTCGTGCGCGCTGTCGCCGCATCCCCGGCGTGGGGCGCGTGCGCCGGGAGGCTGCGGGTGCTGCCGAGGCTGCGGACCGAGGCCACCTCCTGGCGCTCGCTGAGGTCCGTCAGCATGCTTTCGTGGCTCGCCGCGTTCTTCAGGGCCGCGTCGTCGGGGGCCCCGGGGGCTGCGTCCCGCTTTGAAGAAAAGACATCGAACTCTTCCAGCCGGGACCACCTCTTGCTGTCCCTCTGGAAAGTCCACTTGCCGCTTATTGCACAGGGCTCGTCCTCGTCGGAATCCTCACTCTGCAAAGACAGAATGGAGGCATTCATCACCGGGACCGGCAGGCAGCAGGGAGCGGGGCGTGCGCTGGGGGCCCGGCGGCCAGGACACGGCTCGTGAGGCGCCTTCGGTGTCAAGTCCCCCTTTAGATCTTTATTTTATTATTATCATGATTGTTACTTTATTATTCTTTTTTATTTATTTATTTTTTTTAAATTTGTTTCTAGGAGAGAGAGAGAGAGACAGCGTGAGCAGGGGAGGGTCAGAGAGAGAGGGAGTCCCAGACTGAAACAGGCTCCGGGCTCCGAGCTGGCAGTCAGCACAGAGCCCGACGCGGGGCTTGAACCCACGCACCGCGAGATCATGACCTAAGCTAAAGTCGGACGCTTAACCGACTAAGCCACCCAGGCGCCCCTTATTATTCTATTTTAAATGGCAAAGATGTACGCTGCATGTCAGGACTCTAACAGGAAAAAGCCTGACCGCGTGTTTCAAGCTAAATAAGAATCATTTTGTAGAAACTGTTGGATCTATAGGCTGTTCTTTAATTGCTCACAGAGGAAGCCTCTAAGATCTGTGAAAATTCCAGGCATGCAAAGTATTTTGAACTGGAGTCAGCAACGGGTAGGACTCCCTCTGGTCTGCCTCCAATTTTGCTGTCTGTTGATAGCATGTGTTTATATTCTCTTTTGCAATCAAAAAGGTAGTTTTCAAACACTAAGAAGAATGGACACTGACATCTGGAGCCACCCTAAAAGTATACAACATCTCCTACCAGACCCATGGAGGCACCAAGCAAGGTAAGTCACTGCATCTCTTTAGTCTGATACGTTTCAGCTTCTTACCTGTTCTTTTTCATCCCCTCCCCCACCCAGACACGGGGTCTAGAGCTAATGCCACATATGTCCTGTGAAGTTTCAACCTCAGACATGCTCCAGGCAATTTAACAAGGCCTCACAAATACCCAGGCCTGACAGCATGGAACATTCACAAACACGATGTAACATCTTTGCTGATTATGCCTGATTTATGGGCAGGACTCAGGGTTACGCTGTGTCACAAACTACTGCATCTGAGCCTTTTAGGCGGGATACCAAAAGGCACAGTTCAGTATGATGCATGTCTTTCCCACCGGTGTGGAAAGGATCACATGGCCCCCGTTTCACAGGACAATGAGTAGAGAGCATTAAACGCTGACTTGTAGACTCCTCGCCACAGCCCAGTGGGTGGTGAGGTTCCAGTTCATTTGTTTAAAAGGTTTAACTCCCCCGAGAAGGCAGCTTGTTGCAAGACAGGGACTCTAGGGTAATTAAAATTTGCACTCTGAACAGTCAGAAATATGCTCTTTGACCAGCCTTATTCCTGTTGACTCTAATTTGTGACACTCACTCCCAGGCCTACACCCACTTCTTCTCTGAAGATCTCATAAAAGGTCCTCACATTTCATCCACAGGAGTTATGTGCCTCCATTCGACTAGAATGTGTGGGATTTCCTGCCCTTCCCTCCGGCTCCCCCAACTCTCCCTCCCTCTCATTATTCTTCAGCACCCCACAAGCCAGCCTTCCCCTTCATCCCAGCAGCTCTGAAACACGGTTACTGTTATATGGGAAGGGCGGGAATTCCCAAAGAACTTTAGCTTTAATTTCTGAAGGGAATAATGGAAGATTCACTGGGATTTCCTAAGCCTCATTCCTTTAATCTGGAGTAGGCACTGAGTTAACAAGGCAAAATAATAGAGGATTTGTTCCAATCGAAAACAGTTTAAAAAAAACAAACAACCAAACCCTCATAGATACAGAGAACAGGCTGGTGGTTGCCAGAGGCAGAGGATAAAAGGTATGAACTAAACATCCACTTATAAAATAAGTAAGTTTCGGGGATGTGATGTATAGCATGGTGACTATAGTTAGTCATACTGTATGGTATATTTTAAAATTGCTAAGAAAGTAGATCTTAAAGATTTTTATCACAAGAAAAAAAAACTGTTGTAAGTACGTGTGGTGATGGATGTGTACTAGGCTTCTTGTGGTGGTCACTTTGTAATATATGCAAATATTGAGCCATTGTGTTGTACACCTGAAACTAATATGTCAATTTTATCTCAATTAAAAAAAAAAGTAGGAAAACTGCGATTTATTGGCTATCTGCAACTATTGGTTTCAATTACATTAGGCTACTTGGTCTCTGGTAAACGTGACTGGATTATAACATTAAAAATGCAGATGTTTTTGGAATAAGGAAGTAAAAAGAGTTTGAGAGACAAAACCTCTTACAAAACACAGTTTTTGGTCTGCCCCCTTTTCCTCCCATCCTATTATGTATCTTCTATACTCACTCTCTTCCGATGGGGACTAATTTCCAGCTTCATCACTGCACATTTGTTTAAAGTGTTTAGACGCCTACAGAGCAAAGAAATAATATTAGCAAAGACAGGAAACCAATGATGGGTAGATAAATCTTTTTTTCCAAATAGCTGACACGCTCAATGAGCTTCTTTATTCTAAAAATTTTTTCTTTAATGTTTTGTTGAGAGAGAGAGAGACAGCGTGAGCAGAGGAGGGTCAGATAGTGGGGGAGATACAGAATCTGAAGCAGGCTCCAGGCTCGGAGCTGTCAGCACAGAGCCCGACGTGGGGCTCAAACCCATGAACCGTGAGATCATGACCTGAGCTGAAGTCGGACGCTCAACTGACTGAGCCACCCAGGCGCCCCTGAGCTTCTTTATTCTATAAAAAATTATAATTTAGAAGAGTATTAGTAACTTCATTAAGAAGTGAATGGTGTAAAAATACCTTTATACCTTTCTTCACTTTTTTTTTTAAAGCTTTTTTTTAATGTTTATTTTTTGAGAGAGAGAGAGAAAGAGTGCAAGCTGGGGAGGGGCAGAGAGAGAGGGAGACAAAGAATCCAAATCAGGCTCCAGGCTCTGAGCTGTCAGCACAGAGCTGTCATGCGGGGCTTGAACTCATGAACTGTGAGATCATGACCTGAGCTGAAGTCAGATGCTTAACTGACTGAGCCACCCAGGCACCCCTACCTTTCTTCATTTAAAGTGACTATTACTATTTTACAGTAAAATGACACATTGCTATGGTACTATCAGCTACTTCTTATTCTTCACGGAACCAACAACTCTCAATGAGAAATTTTATTCTTCTAGAGCACCTAGGTTGGGCCATTATGTAGCTCCATACAGGGCCACGAGGTAAGAGCCACTGAAGTCTCCTTTCATAGAAATGGGAACAGCAACAAGCAACCAAGCAGAGCTCTTGGTAAAATAAATAGTATATTCTGTCTCAAATAAAAATTCAAAGGCAGAAATAAACCAATTTTTAGTAATCTGTAATAAATAATAATCTTAGACACTCTATTCAAAAATTTTATGAGTTCTTAGACAGAAAGGAAATTGGTGCCTCTTTAACACCCAGTTCTTTTTACAACATCCTGTATAGGACAGGATAATGTTTGCCACAGTCGTAGCAACAGTGCAAATAATTACTCAAAAAATTCTTATACAGCAGCTTCAAGGGTCAAAGCCTTTAGAGTTCAAGCAAGAATAAGAACCTGAGTCAGATTCTTCTTTGGAAAAAGGGTCATATTTTTACTTTGGGTGCTTTTTTACCACTGCCCAGGAGTAACATGTCCATTTATAATTAGGGAAATAATTTAGGTTTGCTGAAAAGCAAATACTTAAACAAAACAAAACAACCACCAAACAACCCGCACCCTCCCAAAAAACTCCCAAAACAAAACTCTTTATTGGGGGAATAATGAAATAGCTGAGAAAAGAAACCCTTTACATAGGCAGGAATACATGGTATGTAAAAGTGTGAATGACAGCCCTCTCTCGTAGCTTCCAGACGACCACCCCTTGGTCTTCCTCAAATAAGCCTTGAATCTGCTGTCTTCCGTGGCCAGCTATCCGGTTTTTCCTGCAACTGCAATTCTTCCGTTTGCAGAGGAAAAGAGCATTTAATTCACCCAAATTCAAACTGACCCTAAGACTGCTTCAAGGCTTTATCTTTCTGATTCTGTTCTTGCAGCTTGTCTAACAACTTGATGCAGGAGGACAGAATGTATTTTTGCCTGCTGATAAGACCGCCTTTGATTTCATAGATTACGTGGTAGCCTGTTTATAGAATAAACAAAGATAACTCAGGATGCCTATGTTGCCTATGTTCAGAAAAATTCTCTTGGTTGATGGGGAGGGAAAGAAAACAAATAACTCAGAAGAAGCCCAAACTTTAAAATGAGTAGCTGTAAGGTCTCTCCCTAAGAGGCCTGCCTTACTTACTTACCCACAGTGTTTTAGTTCTCAAATGTTTTCAAGATTTAAAGAATCCGGCATGGTTACACTTAGTCTTAGGTCTGGGTTTCATTAATCAAACCTGTAATCAAACACCCACTTGAGTTCATTTGGGCTTTAATGGTTGAGTGGTGTTTATAACCAGGTTTACTGGGCATGGAAGCCCACAGCAGCGGGGAGGGGCCCGCTTCACAAACTCTAGATCTGAGTCAAACAAAAAAGACCCAGGAGGAAAGTTTTATAAAGGTCAACATTATCTTTTTTATGTTGGTAGCACCAAGCTAATGGCATTTCGGTTTTGAAGCCTGGAAGTTATTCCTTGAGGTTTCTGTAAAATTCATCTGTTCCCAGGACCTCCAAGGAATGCCCACCAGTGAGACCTCAGCTACTGAGGGAGACAATAGTGACACGAAACAGTTGTGGTGACATGAATTGGGGCTCGCTCTGGGTCAGGCGCTTCATATGTGTTGTTTCACCTCGGTCCCCACAACAGCCTTATGGTATGTATCTTACTATTTTCCTTCTTTTTACAGATGAGGAAAGGGGGTTTAGAGAGGTCACGTATCTTGTTCAAGGCCACAAGAATAAAACGTGGTGGCTCTAACATTATAGAAAATAGTATCTCCTGCATTCTTTTCTAGAATTAATCCTAATGATGCTGATACCCAGGAGCAGCTTCTGCCCTAAGCATGATTCCTGAAATGAACAGCAGCACACTGGTATCACACACCATCTGTCCAGAAGGCGTGGCTGCTGCACCCCCCCAGGGCCCTCACAGGGCCCAGCTCCACAGGAACGTGTCAGTCTTATCTGCTGGGCAACTTGTTCTCTGCTCTGAAGGAGGAGGGGGGACAAGGTGGGCCATCAAAGCCTCAGGAGTTTTGCTGTAGGGAGCGGCAGGGACCCTGATAAAAGCATAGCAAGTGGGCATTTGGGCCTTGTATTCAGAATGAAAACAGAGAAGAGTACAAGAGACATGTGAGAAAAGAAAAAGGAACCATTTTCCAAGTAAGACCTGACAAATAAAAACTGTTCTGATTCTTAAAGACACATTCTGGGAATCGGTGCAATTGCTTGAAAAATTTGCTTTAAAAAACTAACAGAGTTGAAATCTGTTATGTGGCAGGCTGCTTTACATAGTTCAGACATTTCTGTCTGAAATGGGCTGTTTCACAACACAGTGCAGACTGAAGATGATGGTTTGGGTATGTACTTATCATTATATGATTATCGCCTTATTTACATAATTCTTCGGTGTGTTTATAGGAGGAGTCAGTTGTTAACTCCGAAGGAAAACAGTGATATGGGATATTTTTCAGATGCTACAGAGACAAACTCCTGTCAGAAGCGGTATCCTAATGGTAGGCCATAGTTTGCGTTATTTTCTGTATATATTGCAAGGCGAGCAAACCACTCCCCCAGTATTAATATCGAATGTGAGTCTCCCATGATCTTGGCCTTATCATTGAGGTTGGATTATATAGCAAGACTGGGACAAAAGCCAATCTCTCCAAGGACATGAATACAAAAATCCCTTGCAAATATAAGTGCAAGACTACTGGTGCCTGTGGTAAAAACAAACATGGTAGTTGCTTAACTGTAACTTTTGGTCACTACCAGACTTTATATTAAGATAGTATTATCATGATTTTCAGGAGAACATTAAATCTACAAGTCTTCTGCTCCAGGTAGACTCTGCTAAGAGATCAGCAATGTTATAGGTATAAGAATGTTTATAATAAATCTTAACGCAGAACACCAGGGTAGGGTGTATGTGGAAGCAGCTGTAATGTGTGTGTGTGGGGGGGGGGGGGGGGGGGGGGGGGGGCGGTTAGTGGGCAAGAGAAACCATGTAAAGATTATTTTATTTAAAACAAACTTTAAAAAGTTTTTTTTAAGGGGTGTCTGAGTGGCTCAGTCAGTTGAGCATGTGACTCTTGATTTCGGATCAGGTTATGATCTTGTGGTTCAGGAGATCAAGCCCTGCATCCTGGGGCTCTGCACTGTCAGCAGAGGGATTCTCTCTCTCTTCTCTCTCCCTGCCCCTCCCCTTCTTGCATCCATGTGCGTTCTCTCTCTCTCTCAAAATAAACATTTTTATTTATTTATTTATTAAAAAAACCTTTTTTTTGGTTTTATTTAATTTTGAGACAGAGAGACACAGAGCATGAGTGGGGGAGGGGCAGAGGGAGAGGGAGACACAGAATGTGAAGCAGGCTCCAGGCTCTGAGCTGTCAGCACAGAGCCCAAAGCAGGGCTCAAACTCAGGAACAGTGAGATCATGACCTGAGCCAAAGTCGGACGTTTAACTGACTAACCCACCCAGATGCCCCTTCCATATGTATTTAAAATCAACTTCTCAAAATACCTCAACAAGGCAAAAAAGGAACTCTACAACAAGAAGTCTGTCTGGAGAGAACTTGACAAATCACAAGGAAAATTTTCAAACTATGCTACAGCTTCGTGATTCACTGGCCTTGAATTCCATGGGCAGAGAAACTATGTGAAAGAGGCTAGTCTAGTGAATGAGACAAATGTCACTAATCAGGACAACCGGTACCTTCAACTACTTTGCTGACAACTCAGAACCGGTCGTGCATTTCCAAAGAAGGTGCCCCATCATTTTCTTCAGAACATTTGTTTAGACCTCCTGAAAGAATCATTTGCCTTGAGAAGTCTATGTGAACCTGAGGACAAGAGCCACTGGGTTTTCCATTAAGACAAGCTGATGACTGTTACGTGAATTCTGAAGCATTTGTTTTGAAGAGAACACTCAACCTCAAGACTTTTTCCACATACTCAAATGTGGGCCTCTGATTTGGGTCTACTATTTTTTAGAGCATTTTGATACTTATTACCTCACTGCCTCCTCACACTTCACCTTTGTGACATCACTCTCTGTATCCAAGAAAATGGAAACCAATGAGAATACATTACACAGTCCAAATACAGATTAAGGTCTAGCTGTTTTTAGGCTTTTCCTACAAAAGATCCAGTAGCACAGATTTATTCCCTTCAAAGGGTGGTGGCTTCTCGAACAGAACAGAGAGAGCCATGGAAATCACAAAGTGCAGACGATGACTTTCCCCTCAGCAAGGTAATTAAATTTCAAGCAGATATTAAAAAAAAAATTTTTCGAGAAAGTAATCATGACCCCTTTGGGCTGCAATGCAGCAGTGAAATTTTTATGACCCAGAAATTCCTAAACTGTTGCTGCTGCTTGGAGGACCTACTTACTAAGTGGCGTAAAATGTGTGAAGTGGGTAATCTGAGTCAGCGTGTAGATATTTCCTAGGATTCATCTTATGAGTGACCTCATTTATATGCGTTATCACCCTTGACGAACTGAAAAGTAAATTAATTCTACCCCATAGCTAAGCATTAAAACATTTTAAAAATGTCTGGAGTAGTTTATATTCCAGATGTTGACTTCTTCCCTTCAAACTGCATTAGTGACATTTTTTTCATTGCCAATGACATAGCTATGGTATTACATACTACAGTGTGGGACTTGGGCTTCGGCGCTTTTCAGAAAATGTGTGCATACTCTGGGCATTTCTAAACAGTCATTTAATTGGATTTGAAAAGCGACAGCGTTTCTGTGGTTAATACAGCATTTCTTAAACCATGAGTATTAGTCTATTTCATACCCATTCTAAACATCTGATCTTTCCCTAAAACCACTGCTTAAAGTTAGCTGATTCAGGAAACACTGCATTACTGGGGCGCCTGGGTGGCTCAAGTTGGTTGAGTGCCCGCCTCTTGACTTCAGCTCAGGTCATGATCTCATGGTTTGTGAGTTCGAGCCCCTTGTCTGCCTCTGCACTGACAGTGTGGAGCCTGCCTTGGGATTCTCTCCCTCTGCCCCTTTCCTGTTCTCTCTCTCAAAATAACTCAACTTAAAAAAAAAAAAAAAGGAAACCCTGCATTACATAAGAAAGGCAAAAACCGGGGCACCTGGGTGGCTCAGTCGGTTAAGCGTCCATCTTCGGCTCAGGTCATGATCTCACCGTTTGTGGGTTCTAGCCCCACGTCGGGCTCTGTGCTGACAGCCAGCTCAGAGTCTGGAGCCTGTTTCAGATTCTGTATCTCTCTCTCTCTCTGACCCTCCCCTGCTCCTGCTGTCTCTCTCTCAGAAATAAATAAAACATTAAAAAAAAAAAAAGGCAAAAACGAGTCCTTTCACTGAGCTACTGCTTTCTTTGCCTACAAAGGGGAAATCAGATACTGGGTGTCATTCTACCTTAAAAATGCTTTTACAAGTTAATGTAAATACTGAATAAAAGAAAATTTATTTCAATTTTCAACATAAAATCAATAAAATACGTGACTTTTTTCTACATATAATTTTACTCCAGAATGCCGCTTTTATAGCTTGTAGGTTTTGAAGAAAACTACAAATGGTGAATTCACTTAAAAATGAATAACAGAAAGTCAGGAGGAGTTTGAAAGGATTACCAGTGCCCCATCATTGTCTGCTACATATTTTATTACTTCTACTTCTCTAAAACCCACCAGCTGCCGCTCAGCCTAAAGAGCCACCGGCACAAGGAACAGGGGTTTCTGAGGTTCATTCTCATTTCTCATCAGTGCTCATTTACTGCCTGTCCGCTTCCACCGTCCGTGAGAGGCTGTGCGGAGCTCTTTACAACTGTACTTAGTTAATCCTATTGTTACTATTTTGTACCTGGGGAAGCTGAAGACGGTCAGAGAAGCTTCTTTGGAACTCAAACAATGGTTCTCTTAACTCTAGCATCGCTGCACAACCAGGTCCCCCCCCCCCCCCCCCCCCCCCCCCCCCCCCCCCCCCCCCCCCC